>NC_138549.1:13264425-13500035 GCF_964273705.1 Natrix helvetica | reverse complement strand
TCTGCATGTCAAGATTCCTTTCAGGAGCCTACTCCATTGTTTCATGCATCATTTCATATCTACAGAAGTTTTATAACATGGTTTAAGGGGAAATAGGAATTGTGACGTCATTAAGTTGCAATCCCAGGAACAGCTACAGATAGCCCTCGACTTACGACCGTTCATATAGTTAATGTTTAAAAGTTACAACAGCACTGAAAAAAGTGACATTTGATCTACGTCATCTTGGCAACAGACTCATATTTATGACGGTTGCAGTGTCCCGTTGTGTCAATGGATAAACCAGATTCACTTAACAAACGTGTTACTAGTTTAACACCTGCATTGATTTAACGTCTTAACATAGGGGCCAAACTCACCGAACAAATGTCTCACTTAACAACAAATGTTGCTCTCTGTTGCGGTCGTAAGTCGAGGACTACCTGTATTTTATAGCAGTGGTTCCCCCCCCCCTAAAAAAAACCACACAAAAAAATTAGCTGTCTTTGGAACTCCCCAATTATTTAGAACTGTGATGGCGAATCTATGTCACATGTGCCACGCAGAGCCCTCTCTGCGGTCACACCATCCATTGCCCCAGCTCAGCTCCACTGTTCATGCGCGTGCACCTCCCAGCTGGTTTGTAGGGCTTTGCCGCACCTGCACGGGGGGGGCGGAGCGCATGTGGGGGATGCATCACATTTGGGGAGGTCACTTGCCCCCCCCCCATGACCCAGTTTGGCTTCCAGGCTGGTGCAGGAGGCCTCTCAGGCCCCCAAAAGGGTGTGGGGCCCCCCACACATGCGCAGGGGTGGGGCACATGCAGGGGGCGCATGCACAGGGTGCACATGTGTGTGTTCATCATGCATGCATTGCATTATGGATGCAGACACGCAAGTGAGCATGTGCGCACATGTTCGGTGCACGACGACAAAAAGGTTAGCCAACCCTGATTTAAAGCATTCTAAGCTGTTCCCCGTGTGTCAGGATTTTGATTGGGAGCCTATTCCTTTATTTCATGCCTCATTTCATCACTACAAAGGGTTCCCCACCTGGCTCAGAGGTCATGCTAAGGGGAAGCAGGAGTTACAATGTCATTAGAAGTTGCAGAATGCAATTTCAGGCGCAGCTACATGGCACCGTCTTTATTGCTGTACATTTCAGAGTTAGACCCAACGTTACACCCACCCCGGAAATCGATTTCACCCCGTCGGAGTGAAGGCAAGGTATGCCCCATGTCCGTGTTCACGTGAGCTGAGATGGTCCACCCTCACCCCAACAACTCAGGAGACGGCGGCGCTTTGTCCCCAACGTGCGAGAAGGCTGCCTTTGTGCAGTCCCGCGGGGGGGAACGGAAAGCATTTGTTGACTGTGTCCACATCAATGGCAACTATTGTTCTCCTGGAAGGTCCGATCAGGGAGATGTCAGCATGGAGCTTCACAGCTTCTTTTGATGATGCTGGGAAATAGGCGCCCTGCCCTATTCAGAGATGTCAACGCAAATGTTTCAGCTATAACACTCCCCTTCCCTAACACACACCCTGCTCCTCTCCAACTATCTAGATAGTTCACAAATTGAACCATAGACCACACATTGGAGACAAGTGGATTTCAGAAGTTTGGATGCCTTCAAACTTCTGAAAAATCCAATAATAAAACTCATTTTCGTCTAGTTGCAAAGGTCACCAACCTTTCAGACCTCGGGGACCACTAAATTCATAATTTTATATCCCGCAGACCACTAATATGATCTGCCTAATGACCGGCTGGGTGGGTGTGGCTAGGTGGTCATGTGACTAGGTGGGTGTGGCCAATTCGATGCCTCTCACATTGAGGAGCGCCTTGCCAGCTTCTACTCGCCACTCCTTGCCTGACCGCCTGGGCTCCTTAGGGCCCCAACAGGAAGCAGTTGTTGGAGCTAAGCAGCCACCACGAGAAAGAGTTGGTAAAACAGCTCAGTTCAAATTGGATCTGACCGAGAAGGAGGCTCAGCGGAAGCACCTCACTGAGGACTACGAGCATAGGCTTTCCAAGCAGAGGGAACACCTGTGGGAGTGCAAGGCCAGGTACCGGCACCTGGAGGCTCAGCGGGCTGAGATGGTCAGCCAGTTCCAGGCCATGATGCAGTCCCACTGGAACAAGGCCCTCTGGCTCTTTGCCACTAGCGGCGCTTCCCTCCAGCCTTCATCCAAAGCCCCCCACCAGGAGGCTGAAGCAGACCCCAAGTCGGAATTTCTCTCCCCCTTCAAGCTGCACAAAAAGATCCTGAAGGGGAAGACTCTGCAGCAACACAAGCATTCATTGCGCGTATCTGTCCCAGGGACCGTAGTTTGAGGACCCCTGATTTAATGCAATATAAAAAATGCAAATAATTTTTCTGCAGACCCCCAAACTTTTCTTGTGGCATATCAATACCGGAATGGCTGATCTAGCGATCTAACAATAAGCGCAAATCAAGAACTTTTTTGCTTTTTCATAGGTCTGCTTGTCGTCACTGAGGCTGTTAGAACTAAGAAGCTTCTTGGATGAGAAGCGAAACATTTTCAAAGAAAAAAAAAACCAGTTGCCTTTTGGGGTGGGGGTGGGGGGAACATCTTTGGGACAACCATGACCTGGATGATTGAGAACCTCCACAGGTGCCTGAGAGGCACCTGAGAGACATTTCAGGAATGAAGGTGAATATACATGTCCCAGGGTAATGTTGCATGTATTGATGGCTGGGTATTAAGTCATTGGCTGTTCTTTGCTTCTGCTGCCAAGCCCTCCCCTCCTAAGTACTGGATAAGCTGGTGGTAGGTCAGCACTCCTGTTGAGTGACAGGGGGCCTGTTGTCCAGGCTTCAGGCACTTCCCCAGCTGTCTTTGTGCCTGCTCATCCAACAATCTTAGTAGCTGCAAAATGAAATTGAAATTAAAGGGACATTTCACTCTTCCAAGTGTGCTGGGAAAACTGGTCCCTTAAACACTTTGGTCCGGCTGCAGTAAATACACACAAAGCCTTGTGATGAGTTAGATCAGCCAGTCTCCAGAAGGACTGGACTACAACTCCCACGACAGAAAATAACCATCTCGTTGGGAGTCAACTTTCCTAATAAGGTAACAAAATGTCTGCAAGAAAACAAGCAAGCTCAGAGAGCACCAAGGAGCCCTCAAGTCAACCCCGACCTTCAAATATTCTCCTTTATCAAGACAAGGAAACATACACCCACACCCACCCATAAAATCTGGATCATCAATATGGGGCTAAAACTGACATTCTTAGGGAAGGATGGTCAGTTCAGTGTGTTTGGAGAGCCTTCTCGTGTGTAGGCAGCCCTCTTCCAATAATCCAACCGCAGGTGTTGTGTTAGTTAGAGACAGGGCCTTCCTAACGGCTTCTCATTGTGTAAATTTTCCACCATGTAAACACGGACAAAAGGTCACAGGAAGCAAAGGGTGATCTGAAATTTAATTCACCTCAAATGTTATCAAAATTTGATCGTTGCTGATTTGCGGGTAAAATATAATTTTGTTACAGTACATTAGATGCCAATTCCTCTTACGTAACAGCGATTTAAGCAGAGGCTAAAGCAATTGCATTGAACCTCAATTCATCCGGATCGCGTTCCATGAATTTCTTGCATACTTCTACGGCGTCCTAGGAAGAACACACAAAGAGATAACCACATACACAATATCGTTGTCTCTCTCTCTACACAACCATTTTTATTGGTACCAGGTTGCGATATGGGCTCTGCTAAATAGCCTTTAGGTACCTATGCTCTCTCTCAATAAATCATATAGCTACAATTACGATTTCTTACAAATGCTTTTGAAAACAGTCGCTGTAGTTTTCATATACACAGAGTCCTCGACTTACGGCCACAATGGAAGCCAACATTTCTGCTGCTAAGCGAAACATTTGTTGAGTGAACTTTGCCCCATTTGACAACCTTTCTTGTCGCCGTTGTTAAGGGAATTGTTGCAGTTAAGTCCGTCACGCAGTTGTTAAAGGGAGTCTGGCTTCCCCACTGACTTCGCTGGTCAGGAGGTCGTAAAAGGGGATGGAATGACCTTAGGACGCTGCAACCGTCATAACCATGAGTCAGTTGCCAAGCGTGACCATGGGGATACTGTAAGATTTGCAAGTGCGAAAAATGATCCTAAATCCCTTTTTTTCTGTGCTGTTGTAACTGAGAAGTGACTAAATAAACGGTTGTAAGTTGAGGACTACCTGTACTAAACCAGTGTTTCATAACCTTGGCCATTTTAAGACGGGTGGACTTCCAGAATTTTCCAACCAACACAAGGGATTAAAGTTCTTAAAAATGGCTCAGGATGAAAAATAGAATAGAATGGAATTCTTGATTGGCCGAGTGTGATTGGACACACAAGGAATTTGTCTTTGGTGCAGATGCTCTCACTGGACATAAAAAGACAAGATACATTGTACCTAAAGATTGCAAAACACTGTATTAAATAAATTCTGTTATTCCACTGAATTTTAAACCTGTTTGCCTCTCTCCCTAATTCTTCCTCTGGGGGAAAAAAAACGAAGAATCTGTTTGCTTTACAAAAAAAAAATTAACAGTACTTCAAATTGGAAGCACCGTATCCCTATTTAGGGTGATGCACAAGTAATCCTTCACTTAGATCAGTGGTTCTCAACCTTCCTTATGCCGCGACCCTTTAATACCGTTCCTCATGTTGTGGTGACTCCCAACTATAAAATTATTTTGTTTTCCGTATTTTTTCGAAAATATGTGTTTTCCGATTGTCTTAGGCAACCCCTGTGAAAGGGTCGTTCGCCCCCCCCCCCAAAGGGGTCCCGACCCACAGGTTGAGAACCACTGACTTAGAGCCATTTGTTGAGTGACTGTTCGAAGCTGCAACGGCACTGGAAAAAAAGGGATTTACGACCGTTTTTCACACGAACGTTGCAGCATCCCTGTGATCATGTGATCAACCTTCAGATGCTTGGCAACTGGTTCAGAGTTACAATGGTTGAAGTGTCCCAGGATCCCGTGATCCCGTTTTGAGTCCTTCTGACCAGCAATATCCACGGGGAAAGCCAGGTTACTACCGTATTTTTCAGAGTATAAGACGCACCTCCCCCCCCCGCCTAAAAGAGCGTGGAAAAAGAGCGTGGTGCGTCTTATACATCGAATACAGCCATTTTTGGTCTCCCAAAGCCCCTCCCCCCTCTGCATCCCATTTTTGAGGCGTTTTTGCCTTCCCTCAGCCCCCAGAAGCACTCTGCAGGCCTCAGCAGGGCTGGGGGGGAGGCAAAAATGCCCCCGTTTTTCACCAGCTTTCTGCAAAAACGAGGGCATTTTTGCCTTCCCCCCACCCTGCTGAAGCCTGCAGAGTGCTCCTGCGGGCTCGGGGAGGGGGGGGCAAAAACTTTTTTTTTTGTTACTTACTTTGTTTTTGACCCACCTTTTCCCTCAAAAAAGAGGCTGAAAATCTGGGTGCATCTTATACACTGAATACAGCATTTTTTGCCTCCCGAAACCACACCCCTTCACCAAAATGGCCATGCACAGCCTTTAGGAGGCTTTCAGAGAGCTCCTGAGGGCTGGGAAAGGCAGAAATGAGCAAAAATGAAGCGTTTTTTGCTCACTTTTGCCCCCCCCCCCAGCCCTCAAGAGAATTCTATAAGCTTCCTAATGTCCTTTTTTTGGACAAAAAACGGGCCCGTTTTGCGAAAAATGGGCCCGTTTTTGCTCACTTTTACCCCCCCCTGCCCCCAGGAACACTCTACAAGCCTCCTATGGGCTATTCATGCCCCTTTTTTGAAAACAAATGGGCCTGTTTTTGCAAAAAAATGGGCCATTTTTGGAAGGTTTGCAGAGTGCAAAAACTTTTTTTTTTTTAAAAAAGAACTGCCTCGTCAAAAACTTGGTCTGTCTTATAGTCTGAAAAATACGGTAACTTAACAATTCCACTGAACCACCGTGACAAGGAAGTTGTAAAATTGAGCAGAACTCACTGAACCACTGGCTGCATCTTTCGAGCATAGCAGGTCCTTCTTTTCTGGTCTGGTGGACAATGAGCCCCTGCTGCTTTCTTACCGGAAACCCAAATAAAACGGCCAATAAAACCCAATAAAAGTGGCTTGAGAATTCCTACCTCTAGGAATGTGTCGACGTTGGACTGGCCATGGTTTATCGGGAAAGGCTTGCGTCCATCTGTTGGGATGGAGAAAAGTCAATTGCTCAGAAAAGAAAGGGGGGTCTTACCTTCCCAATTCCCATGGCGGCCTCCCAAAAACCTCATAAGGCCATGCTATCCGCCAATCGCCATCACTTTACAAGGGGGCACTCCTGGCGCCTCTAAGCCCGCTATCGATGCAGGACACCCAAAGTTGGAAAGTTAGACAAACTTCTAAGTCTTCCTTATCCTTCTCTGGACTCCAAATACGGTGATTCCAAATTTTGCTGGAATGTTTTGGGCATCTTATCTTATGAATGCTTGAAATGTCCCCGGTTAGTCTGGAGCAGGGATGGTTAGTCTTTTTGTCCTCGCGTGTCCAAAGTTGCCCTGCGACAGCGCACATGTGCCTATGCCCATAATGCAATACATGAGCATGTGACCCTCCCATGCTCCCCTCCATGCCCTGTTTTGGGCCTAGCAAGCCTCCTGGGACCAAATATGTGCCATTGGGAGGGGGAGCGCATCTCCCATGCTCCCCCCACCCCACCTCGCATGTACCTGTGACCCCCGTCCCCATGCATGCATGGCAGAGACCTGAAAATCAGCTAGCCAATGGGAGACGCACATGCATGCGCGGTGGAGTTGAGCTGGGGCTATGGTTCGCATGCCTGCAGAGAGAGCTCTGGGTGCCACCGGTGGCGCTTGTGCCATAGGTTCACCAACACAGGTCTAGCACAAAGGACGACTAGGGATGACAGGATAATGGTGTTTCGGTATTTGAGAGATTGCCACAATGAGGAGGGGGGGTCAACTTATTTTCCAAGACATCAGAAGGCAAGACAAGAAACAATGGGTGGGAACTAATCGAGGAGAGAAGCAACCTGGAATTCAGGAGACACTTCCTAACAGTGAGGATAATTAACGAGTGGAACAGAAGTTGCCTTTAGAAGTTGCCTTCATCACTGGAGGGTTTTTAAGAAGAGACTGGACCGCCACTTGCCTGAAATGGTAGAGGTTCTCCTGCTTGAGCAGGCGGCTGGACTAGAAGACCTCCAAGGTCCCTTCCAGCTCTATTCTCATTAAGGATATCTCCAGGGCCAAGTCACCAGAGGACCCGTGTCAGAGAGTTATTTCCTTTAGAGCCACCAAGAGTCCTTTCCGTGTGAGAAATCCACAGGAAGCCTGGGCTGGTAACTGAACCACGTGAAGGGATCCTTCGTGGCATCGCTTTTTCCAACCCAACTTAATGTAGTGGCCCAGGATACGAAGCCAGTTTTCTACCACTGCAGAAGCACTGATTATGTCAAGCCAGACTGTCTCCATTTCCAGGTCCTGGCAAATTGCTTTACTGGGCAACGCTTTTTATATTTCTGTCACAGATGAATCTGAAAACAGATTAAAATGCCACAAATGCTTAATTTACTCACGTGGCTAACCTCCGAAAGGAGGGACTATTCAACAAGCAATCCAGCTGGACAGAGACACACACTCCGTTTCGCAGACCAAGGGCCTCTGAATTCCTCTCCCGGTCTATTCTGGGAAAAGGCATTTGAACAAGCCATCCAGAAATGCAAACTGCAGGGTTCCTATTACACAGCTGAAGTTTCTCTGTGAACTCACCCCCCCCACCCCCCGGGGAACCAAGAGCACAGGAGAGCAAGACAAGGTGCCTATTCTAACCTAGGCTTTACAATACCACGAATCAGACTCCTTGTCCCGACAAAACCCCTTTTGATTAAGCTCATGTGGATTCCTCTCATTCACATCCAGCAAAGTCCTGGCAAACAGTCTTTCAAGGGTGAATTTGCAACCACAGACCTTATCAGGCTTGGAGAGCTGCCAGGCCAATATCTTCCAAATGCAACGATGTACAAGAAAATATTTGGCAAGGAGTCTCTGAGAGTCACAAACAAATCTTCACCCCAATTAAGCAAACCTATGGTCTCCTGCAAACTCCCCTCCCCTTTTGCTCCTCTTTATTCCCCATGGGAGGGGCCATTCACTGTCCACCTGTGCCTTTGCTCCAGAGTCGGCCCTTGTTCCTTAATTGTTCCCTTCTCCTGGCAGCTCTGTGCATGCACACACTGGGAACAGGCTCCAGCTGTTCTTTTGCCCCACTGATGTCCCGATTCCGAAGGCAGCTGATAACTGTCGGACAGCCCTGGCCCCCTCTCTGCCTCTAATGCAGAGCCCTCATCAGAGCCTTCCCCAGACTCCAGGAGTGGCCCATGTTCCTCCACAACCTCCTCGCTTTCTGAGTCTGCCACCAGCTCCTCTGGCGGCTGGCGGGCCACAACAGTGCCAAAGCACCAGAAGGCAGGACAAGAAACAACGGATGGAAACAAATCAAGGAGAGAAGCAACGTAGAGCCAAGGAGAAACTTCCTAACAGTGAGGACAATTAACCAGCGGAACAGAAGTTGCCTTCAGACGTTGTGGTTGCCTCATCACTGGAGGCTTGTAAGAAGAGACAGGGCAGCCACTTGCCTGGAATGATATAGGGCAGTGATGGCTAACTTTTTTGTCCGCATGTGTCAAAAGTGCCCGTGCGACAGCGCACACATATTCACCCCATAATGCAATGCACACACCACACCCTGCGTCCCTGTGCATGCGCGTGTGACCCTCCCATGCTCCCCCTGCCCGCCCTGTTTTGGGCCTAGCAGGCCTCTCTGCACCCCCGTATTCCCCCCACCCCACTCGCATGCATCTGCAAACCTCCCCCCCGCCCCTGCGTGGCAGAGACCTGCGGGAGGCATGCATACATGCGCGGTGGAGCTGAGCTGGGGCTACAGCTCACGTGCCTGCAGAGAGAGCGCCATGTGCCCCCTGTGGCACGCGTAACATCACGGATATGGGCCCTCCTGCTTGAGCAAGGCATTGGACTAGAAGAGTGGCCCCCAACGTTTTGGATATCAGGGACCAATTCGGTAGTTTTTCCGCAGACTACGGGGGGGGGGGGGGCATGGTTTTGCGTGCTGCCTGCATCCCATGGATGGGGCTTTGCTTGTTTGTGAGGGTCCTTACCTAGTTCATACAGAATGCCGTCCACATTCACTAAAGCGATGAAATGAAGATCTACTTTCTCATCTATACTTGGTGCCTGCAAGAAAGAAGGTGAGATTCGTACAAGTGATTAGCACAGAACGCTTGTAGACTTGGATAAAGAAATTAATTCTACTCAAAACTTTATTCTAACCCCAGAAAAAACCTGGAACCAGAGTTTTGGCATATCTGCTCCTCCCATGCTGGAGTCATTCCTTCTCTACTGGCATTTTGGTGACCCACCAAGATCAAGTCTTCTCGATGGCCTTTGGGGAAGAGATGCTGGTTTGGGGCTCTGCCATCCAGGGCATTGTCCCAAAGTTGCTTTTTTCAAAAGGCAACTGGACTTCCTGTGTTTTTCCTTGAAGATGTTTTGCTTCTCACCTGTGAAACTTCCGCCAGTTCTTGGATGAGAAGTGAAACGTCCTCAAGGAAAAACAAGGAAAGTCCAGCTGCCTTTTGAAAAAAGCACTTTTGGGACAACCATGACCTGGATGACTGAGAATCTCCATAGACATCCCGTGCATTCTTGTTGATGATGGAAATTGTAACTTTCATTATCAAGGGATGTGCTTTTTCTTGCTACCCTAGTTTCCATTTTTGCTCTCTTGCATTATTTCAATGAATTGGAAGCCGCCTGGAGTGGAATGAGGCTGCTTGCAAATCTTAGTAAATAAACATATGTATGGAAATGTATAGGCAAAGGATCCCCCCCCCCCCCAGTATAACCAAGTTTCTGTCACCTTGTCTTGTACATGATTGATAAATGCCCACTATCCAACTCCAGGCCTTCAAACCTGAAGACATGAAAGATCTGGAGAAGGTCTGTGGTCCAAATTTATGCTACAGGACTGGAGATGTGATTTATGGAGATTATTGGAAGAAGGGGAGTGGGCAGGTCAGACATCCTGAAATTAGCTGGGAAGTAAGTAAAGGTAAAGGTTCCCCTCGCACATATGTGCTAGTCGTTCCTGACTCTAGGGGGCAGTGCTCATCTCTGTTTCAAAACCGAAGAGCCAGTGCTGTCCGAAGACATCTCTGTGGTCATGTGGCTGGCATAACTAAATGCCAAAGGCCCACAGAACGCTGTTACCTTCCCACCAAACTGGTGCCTTTTTTTCTCCTTGCATTTTTACGTGCTTTCGAACTGCTAGGTTGGCAGAAGCTGGGACAGGTAGCGGGAGCTCGACAAGCTCAGCATCTTAACCACTGAACCACCGTGTCCCTTCTAGCTGGGAGTTGCAGCCCAAAAAAGAATGTGTAAAATGTCATTCCATTCATGTCAGAGGCACCTGTTAAAAGTGCTTCTGGGTTGAAAGGATTAGCTGGTGACATCACCGTTGCCCAGAAAACGCTCGTGGGGGCTCCTTTCAAATCCCCGTCAAGGAGCTGGAGCAAATGACACTTGGAACTCAAACATGGGCTTGCTAACCTCCAACCTCGTATCCTAACCATGTGAGCCACCGCCCTCCAACATATAAAAATGAATGAATAAATGAATAAGGGGAATTTTCCCATATCCTCATTCTACTCTGATCCTATAATCTATCTACATTCCATCATTCCCTCTGCATTTGCTCTGCAAAGAAGCCCAACCAACGTTCTTGGGAGGTTTTGCTACTGGCAAGGCCTGGGTAGAAATTCTGACTCCCACATCATAAAAACACAGGAAGCACATAATATTAAGCAGTTCAGTCACAGTGAAAGACTACTTGAAAGGGGGAAAACACACACACACACACAAGCCAAAGAATGAACCGATCATCTTGACTGGCAGAGAAAGGAGGCTGTTGCCGGCGTTTGGAGAATGCCAGGAACAGCCCAGAATCCTGAAGTCACCTTTTGCACAGCTCCTGAAAGACCTTGGATGAAGGACAGAAGGAGAGGAGACCGCTATGAAGCCTGGATGAAGGACAGACGGAGAGAAACCACCAAGGAGCCCAAAGAAGCAAGAGCTCAAGAAACCAAGTGGACCAGCATTGAAGATCTGCAGGCCAACGAAAACACCAACCGGGAGGGAGAAAGAAATCCCAAGGAAGATGGAGCAGCGTTCATTCCCTGTTCCTTCCTTGAATGTTTCAGTGGTGGCTTCCATGGAAGTCTGAAGAAGGCAAAGCTGAACATATCTGGGTTTGCTGGACCCGCAAAGGATGAAAGCAAACCCAGAAGAGGCTTCCAAGAGGTGGAGACGTGTCCTGAGCTGGGAGGGAGGGAGCCGACAGCATTGCCCCGGAGCAGAAATAGAAGAGAAACCAGACTTACGGCCGGGGGGTCCCCCAGAGACGATATTGGGACCGTAGGCCGCCAACGCTGCAGGCAGATGGGAGGGCTTGTGGCCTCCTCTATGGGGCTGGTGGCTTTGGCACAGGCCACAGGGCTGTGTCTGATCAGGGTCAGGGAGGCGGAGCGACGCAAGGGCGAGGCCTTCATTTTGCAGTGGCTAAACTCAGGCTGGGTTGAGGAAGAGGAGGAGGAGGAGCCAGGCAAGGACTATACAAATATTGAAAAAAGACACACTTTACAAGTACAGCTGGTGCTCAGCGAGTTAGCCCAAATCCATGGCCTTCATGGTGCCATTTTGCATCCCATGAAAACAAGCATCTGTTTTTTTTTCTAAACAGGACAAGCATTTATAGGCATGAGGGCTCCTTGGTGCTCTGTTTTCTTGCAGACATTTCATTAGAATAGAATAGAATAGAATAGAATAGAATAGAATAGAATAGAGAATGAATAAAATAGAATGAATAGAATAGAATTAGAATAGAACAGGATAGAAGAGAGAATGGATAGAAGAGAATGAATAGAATTAGAATAGAACAGAAGAGAGAATAAATAGAAGAGAAAAAGAGAGAATGAATAGAATAGAATTAGAAGAGAACAGAAGAGAGAATGAAGAGAAGAGAAGAGAAGAGAAGAGAAGAGAAGAGAAGAGAAGAGAATTCTTTATTAGCCAAGTGTGATTGGACACACAAGGAATTTGTCTTTGGTGCAGATGCTCTCAGTGTACATAAAAAGACAAGATACATTCGTCAAGAATCATAAGGTACAACACTTCATAGGGTACAAATAAGCAATCAGGAAACAATCAATATCCATATAAATTGTAAGGATACAAGCAACAAAGTTACACTCCTGCAGTCACAAGTTGCAGTGATAGGAACGATGAGAAGGCTCATAGTAATAGTAATTCAGACTTAGTGAATAGTTCGACAGTGTTGAGGGAATTGTTTGTTTAGCAGAGTGATGGCGTTCAGGGAAAAACTGTTCTTGTGTCTAGTTGTCTTGATGTGCAGTGCACTATAGTGTCATTTTGAGGATAGGAGTTGAAACAATTTATGTCCAGGATGCGAGGAGTCTGTAAATATTTTCACGGACCTCTTTTTGACTCGTGCAGTGTGTACAGGTCCTCAATGGAAGATAGCTTGGCAGTAATTGTTAGTAATTTGCAATTGGCAGTAATTTGTAAGTAACCTGGCAGTAATTACCCAAACCAGATAACATCATCAGTCCTAGAAGGAATGAGGTTCGCTCCCTGTTCATACACAAGTGGCTTGCTCTATAGTACTGATGATTATGCCTAGTTGGGTAATGAAATGTCTGCAAAAAAAAAGCAAGCTCCTTTATTGATATCATTTGCAGGCAATCGGTCAAAATTAATTTGCTCATGTCCAAGCAAGACCTTCCCAAGGAAGACTTCCTCCCATTTCCTGCTTGGATTTCTTGCTTGGCGGCAATTTCTGAGAGAGCTGCTCTATTCCCCTCACACGAAGCCGTGCGCTTTGCATTTTGGGGGTGTCAAAACAGTTGCGTAGCGAAGTGGGCAGCCCCGTAGCTACCTCAACTTGGCTCTTCTGGTCAAAGAGTGCCCCAATCCAAACATCTGCTGAACTGTGGGCTGGAGACCAAGGCAGGAGGCCTGGGTTTGAGGGGTGCCATCTTGTTGTGGCCCGCCAGAGGCCTGTGGAGTTGGCAGCAGATTCGGACAGTGAGGAGGTTGGGGAGGAACCTGGGCCAGTCCTGGAGTCTGGGGAAGGCTCTGATGAGGGCTCTGTGTTGGAGGCAGAGAGGCGGCCAGAGCTGTCTGACAGTTATCAGCTGCCTTCAGAGTCAGACATCAGTGAGGCAGACGAACAGCTGGAGCCTGTTCCCAGTGTGCGCATGCACTGAGTTGCCAGACGAAGGGAACAGCTGAGGAACAAGTGTCGACTTGGGAGTAAGGCTACAGGTGAACAATGAATGCCCCCTCCCAGAAGAAATAAAAGAGGAGCGGAAGGGGAGTGGAGTTTGCAGGAGACAATGAGTTCGCTTGATTGGTTGGTGACTCTCCGAGACTCTTGGCCAAGTTTTACAGATATCAACCTGTCTGTGACTGTAATTCCTCCCCTGAAAGACTGGATGTGAATGAGCAGAATTCACGGTACATTAATAAAAGGGGTTTGTTTCATTCTCTTGGGAAGCCTAGGTCAGAACAAGACTTGCATCTTCCTCTAAATCTGAGCTATGACTGGACAATCCTTTTGCAAAGTCTGCTTCACTCCCCAACTCTGGCCCAGCGTGATGTGGGAATAGGGGGTGCGTTTCTAGCTACCCCAGCCCAGATGATGCCTTCTGAAGCCTGAGAGGCCTTCTCTGAGGATCGGCTACTCGTGAACCTTCCCAGAAGCAGGAAGCATTTTCCCATCCGCCTGAAGGCACCAGGAGGGCATCAAAGCATTCATTTGGTGGTGGCTGCTCAGCCTCCCCAGAGCAAAAATGCCAAGGCTGGATGAAGCTCTGCATTCCTCCACCCAGGCCCGGGCGGGGGTGGGGGAGGGAAAGAATTGGCTTCCTCAATCGCTCTTGTTTTTTCCTTCTCCAGCAATTGTTGACCCGAAGGCATTTCAAGTGTGCCTTTTCTGGACCGGTTGGCCTTTGGGAGGAAATGGCTTTTCCAGCAGGTGAACTTTGCTTCGAAAAACAAGACTCAGGAATGCGGCGAAGCGAGATAAGGGCAACCATAAAACTCGGGACTGTTTGGGTATGCAAGGAAAGCGGAATCAAGAAATCAAATCCCCTCAATCAATCAATTAGACTAGAGCTAGAAGGGACCTTGGAGGTCTTCTAATCCAACTCCCTGCTCAAGCAAGAGACCTTATACAATTTGAGACTGGGGGCTGTCCAGTCTTTTCTTAAAAGCTCCAGTGATGAAGCCCCCAGAACTTCTGGAGGCAAACTCTTCCACTGGTTCATTGGCCTCACTTTTAGGAAGTTTCTCCTTAATTCCAGGTTGATTCTCTCCTTGATTAGTTTCCATCCATTGTATCTTCTCTTGCTTTCTGGGGCTTTGGAAAATAAGTGGCCTCTCTCTTCTTTGTGGCAGCCCCTCAAATACTGGAACAACACTTTCATGTCCCCCCCCCCTTCTTTTCTCTAGACTGGCCATATTCAATTCCTGCAGCTGTTCTTCTTTTTTTTCCAGGCCCTTAATCATCTTAGTTGCTCTTCTGTGCTCTTTATCAACTCAAAACAAGGAAGTTTCTCTGCCATCTCAGCTGAGGGGAGTTGTGTCTCTCTTTTTTAACTGTTCCCTAATTCCTGCAAGTTCTCTTGCTGACTATCTGGTGGAGAAGTTCTTTTCAGTTGTATAAAGATGACTCCAAGAAAGTTTAATGGCAAAGGAGGCCATTCGTAAGTAGCTGATGCATAAACAATACACAAAAATATTTATAAGTAGGTGATAACCCAGTGTTGCCCGGGTATTTATTTATAAGGGGGAAATGTCCGGACGAAACATAATTTCTAATGTGGAATTTTCCTGCCTTACCAGAGGGAGCCCCCTTGTGGAATACTGTGAAGCCGTTACCATGGCAACTCCACTGCGCTGTACAGTAGAAGCCATTTTATGGCAGTACAGTAGAAGCCATTTTAAGACACAATTGGCTGTATCTTAACAGAACACACCCCACACCCCGATGAGTGTTAGGGGTGTCTTACCCCCACAGTATTTTTTTTCCAGAGAGTAAGTCATCTGTTTACCAAGTTTAGTTGAAATTGGATCTCCAATCTACCTTAGTGAATGACTGCACCGATTCTCTTAACAGCTGTGGCAAGAAAAATTGTAAAAGGGGACAAATCTCACGTAACAAAGGTCTCACTTAGCAACATAAATTTTGAGGTCAGTTCTGACTACCTTCAATCCTCACCCTGGATCAGGTGATGCTTGCCTTTTCCAAAATAAAGCGCTGATTAGCAGCCAGTGGGGTGCAGATGCTAAGGTGACAAAACCAGTTTGAACCCATCTTCAGCTATGCAGACTTACTGGGAGGTTCTAGGTCACCCTTCTGGGCCCAGCCTACCTCACCAGGTAATTATTTGCAGGGGATAAGATGAAGGGAGATGAGCGGCACCTGTTCTGCCTGGAGTAAAGTGGGAAGGAAATCTAACCAAGAAATAAACTCCTTCTATTCTTCCCAATCTGGGAAACCTGATCTGGCTTAACCACAGTTAACAACCTTCTATGGTGGCCTCATTTCCAAATTTAATCCCTGTCATTAAACCTCTGAAGAAACCCAGAGGGGACTAAATGTTTATGGAGCTTCACAATTATCCAGGTCATAGTTGTCCCAAAGGTGCTTTTCAAAAGGCAACTGGATTTTCTCCTTGTCTTCCCCCCCCCCCCTTGGAAACGTTTCACTTCTCATCCAAAAAGCTTCTTCTCTCCTAGTGATCTATTGTTCCAACTGTTCTATTCTACCAAGCCCAGAGAGGGCTATTTTGGTTCCCGCTGAGAACAAAAGCATCCTCTGATATCCCAGGCATAGACACTTTGCCAAGGAATGATATATAGATGCTTCTTGCAAAACTCCTAAACCGAAGTTCAATTTTCACAGATCCAAAGGCCCCTGGCCAAGCCCAGAGCCTTTTGCTCTATTGCAGGGGTGTCAAACTCAAGGCTTAGATCTGGTCATGGGACCAGCCAGGAAATAGCGAAGGGCTGGCCCACAGTGCCTCTTCTAGTAAAAATGGGGCGTGGGGGGCTCTGCACCGCCCCGCTGCGTACCATTTTGGCCGGCAGTGCTGAAGGAAGCCATCCAGGCCAAAAATGGGATGCAGAAGGGGGCGTGTGGCTCCTACATGCCCCTTTTTGGCCAACAGAGTGCTGGAGGCCGTCCAGGCTGAAAACAGGGTATGGGGAACATGCACAGCCCCCCTCCACATGTCCCGTTTTGGCCAGCAGACTGCTGGAGGCTCTCCAGGCCAAAATTGGGGAATGGGTTGTGTGCAGGCCCCCCGCGCCCCATTTTGGCCAGTAGAGTGCTGCAGGAGACGTCCATCTCGTCTGCTGTCCGTCCTGTCTTCCCCACCACCACCCAGCCCGCAAAGGGCAACTACAATGCTGATCCGGCCCTCAAAGAAATCCCATGTGACACCCCTCGTCTACTGAATATGAGGCAGTTATACTTGCAGACAGCACAAATGCTCTCATTATTCAGGGAGGAAGTTCCATGCCAGCAAACGACGGTTCTAAAAGACTCGGACATAAATCGTATCTGAGCACAAGTAACAGCCACCTGTGCCACATGCAAAATGGTTTTCTGTGACTCCAGAGTTGCAATGCCCACCACAATGACCATGGTTGACCACGCCAGTCAGTTCCATTCAAAATAACCAAAGGGGCACAACTGAGGCAAAATTTCAGACCCTCATCCAGGCTATTCAATCCTTGACCTCAAGGAGAGAACCCTTGAGCAAGGAAAACACAAGTCTATCTTTAATGTGAATTGCACGATCACACTGGAATAGCTATCATCTTGGCCGCGCTGGCAGAATCCTCTGATTCTGGCCCATGATGGGATAGACAGCACATTGACAAAAAAGCCAACACAGTTCTACGCTGCAAAAACAGAGGGATAGAATCAAGATCATGTGAAGTGTTAATACCACTTTATAATGCCTTGGTAAGGCCACACTTGGAATATTGCATCCAGTTTTGGTCGCCACGATGTAAAAAAGATGTTGAGACTCTGGAAAGAGTGCAGAGAAGAGCAACAAGAGCATTAGGGGACTGGAGGCTAAAACATATGAGGAACGGTTGCAGGAACTGGGTATGTCTAGTTTGATGAAAAGAAAGACTAGAAGTGACATGATAGCAGTGTTCCTCAGTGTTCCTCAATATCTCAGAGGCTGCCACAAAGAAGAGGGAGGCAAGTTATTCTCCAAAGCACCTGAGGGCAGGACAAAAAGCAACTGGTGGAAACTAATCAAGGAGAGAAGCAACTTAGAACTAAGGAGAAATTTCCTAACAGTTAGAACAATTAATAAGTGGAACAACTTGTCTCCAGAAGTTGTGAATGCTCCAACACTGGAAGTTTTTTAAAAAAGATTGGATAATTATTTGTCTGAAATGGTATAAGATTTCCTGCCTAAGAAGAGGGTTGGACTAGAAGACCTACAAGATCCCTTCCAACTCTGTTATTCTGTTACTAAGTGTACCTTTTATCTAATTATGCTATTTCTTCTCTTCAGGACCAACCTTGCATGATGCAACATCTTATGAACTTAGATGTATGAGGCTTCGGGATGACATGATTGAATGAGACTATGAACAATTAAGGGCTCTGCTAAAGATGCAATGCCTCTTTGCCAAGCCAATATTTTTTTTGAGTTTTCTGCATCCTGCATTCTAGTCAGTGAAAAGATCCATAATTTTTCCAGGAAGGCAGTTGAAAAGAAAATAAACAATTTATATCCACCCCAAATGTACCTTGGAGAGATCTGGCTTTCAGACAGGAAATAGCTCAGAGGCTGGAATTTTTTGCGACTCCGTCCCTTCCTTCTCACTAAACTTTGCCCCAGAGACCCTTTGAAAAAGACCCACTTTCTATTCTAAGGAAGCTGCAAAAGACCTCAATACTTGAACACTGAAACAACAGCATCTTTAAATCACTTGATTTTTTTTAAAAAAATGTACGCTGGAAGCAAACACACGCAGGATATATTTCTTTTTTTCAGATTCAACCCAGACATTCACCTACATTATGCTGAGTAGTAACCTTTTACTGATTAAAAGGTTGTAAAGTTTTTAAGGAGCAGCTGCCTGAGCAACTGAATGACAAAATAAACCAATAAAATAAATAACATGAAAGTGATAAACAAAAATAAATATCAGAAAGAAGAGGAAAAACAATTCTCAAAGAAGCAAAACGATGCCTTTAAAACCGTGATGACAAACCTATGGCATGCGTGCCACAGGTGGCATGCAGAGGCCTGTCGGCATGCGAGCCGTCACCTCAGCTCAGCTATACCGCACATGCGTGCACACCTCCTCCTGGCCAACTGATTTTCAGGTCTCTGCCGTGCATGCGGATGGAGCGCTGGGGAGGCGGGTGTGATGCCCCCCGCACCCCAGTTTTGATCCCAGGAGGCTTTAGGGAGGCATGCTAGGCCCAAAACGGCTGCGCGGAGTATGTGTGGTGTCCCCCCACCGCTCGTTTTTGGTCCCAGGAGGCTCTAGGGAGGCCTGCTAGGCCCAAAACATGGCATAATGTCATAATAATGTCTGCTGGTCCCAGGAGTGGGCTGCTGGTGTTTCGCAGGCGTTCAGGAGAACCTATAGCTAAGATTCTGTGCAGTTTGGAGAACCCCCAAATCCCACACCTGGCTGGCCCCGCCCACGCCCCCCCACCCAGGAGTCCCCGTGAGGCCCGTTTTGGATGCAGGTAAGTGCAGAGCACACACGGAAGTTTGGGGAGGGTAAAAAACAGGCCTACCGGAAGTTTGGGAAGGCCGAAAATGGGCCTGGGGAGGCGGTTTGCGCCCTCCCAGAGGCTCGAGGAAAGCCTCTGGAGCTTGGGGAAGGCAAAAACGCCCTCCCCCCCATCATGGTGCAGGCGGCCCACTAGGCCGCGCCCACCATGGCCACGCCCACCCGGCAACAGGGCAGAGAACCCCTTGCTAAATTTTTTGAAGCCCACCCCAGGTTGGTCCTGGATTAAAGATGACTGAGAGCCTTCTAGATTAATTAAAAATTAAAAAATTAGGGCTGGCTGAGAGACTTGCAAAGCAGAATCAGAGCTTAAAAGGAGACACAGAAAGGAGCCAGTTTCAAAGCAAGAAGCATGGTGCATGCTAACAGATAATGTGGCCAGCTACAATTCTTCCTTTGTTGAGGGGACTTCCTGGATTCCCCCTTGCAAAGTCGTTTAGATCCTGGTTACAGTGGTCAGGCAGCATAGACTTCTGTCTGAGGCTTGCATTTCAAGTACAGAGGGGCTAGTCAGCAAAAGACTGACCATATTTCTGCCTATTTCCCCTCTGTCCCAACAATCTCTTCCACCTGTTTGATGGGCATGAGGTGAGGCCCAAATTGTGGCCATCGGCTAGTCCTGGGGGAACATGGGCCAGTCCTGGAGTCCGGGGAAGACTCTGATGAGGGCTCAGTGTCGGAGGCAGAGGGGGGGCCAGGGCCGTCTGAGAGTTCTCAGCTGCCTTCACAGTCAGACAGCAGTGAGGCAGACAAACAGCTGGAGCCTGTTCCCAGTGTGTACATGCGCAGAGTTGCCAGACGAAGGGAACAGCTAAAGAACAGGGGTCGACTTGGGAGTAAGGCTAGAGGTGGATGATGAATGGCTCCTCCTATAGGGAATAAAGGAGGAGCGAAAGGGGAGGGCTGTTTGCAGGAGACAATTAGTTCATTCCTGCATTCTTGCCAAGTATTGCGATGTCTGAAATATATCAGCCTGGTGACTCTCCAAGCTTGATAAAGATCGGTAATTGTGAACTATCTTGAAAAACTGTGGGCAAGGAAAGACTTTGCTGGAGAGGAATTCACTGTAAATGAAATAAAAGGGGTTTATCGAGACAAGGACTTGGCTTCGAGCTACTGGGGAAGCCTATGTCAGAACCCAAAGGGCTACTGGGGCCGAAGGGCAGAATTCGCCTGGTAGCTTCTCCTTCCATGGGCTGGACCATCCTACAAACGGATCTCAACTCCTCCATGGGCCACAGACAAGCCCAAATGAAGGCACCATCCAAGGTAGAATCAAAAATGGCTTTTATTTTGAAAAAGGCAATTGGACAGTTTTGGGGGTTTTTTTGAGAAAGGAGAAAGTGTTTTGCTTCCTATCCTGGAAGCTTCAGCAGTTGTACATTTTCTTCTTCCTCAAAAAAAAAAAAATCAGTCCAGTTGCCTTTTCAAAATAAAAACCACTTTTGGCACAAGGATCACTTGGATGGGTGAGAATATTCATAGACATCTAATATGGAGTTTCCACTAAGCCCAATTCCAAGAATCTCTTTTAAAGGCCTCAGCAAAGCCTTGCCTTGGGTCAAATTAGCTTTATTTTTAAAAAAAACAAAAAACAAGCCGTGAATTAAATTCAAGGGGCAGTATTGGGAAGAAACCAAATTCAACCAAGTGCTGTTCTAGAAGTTTCTTCCTGCCCACTCCCCTTCAGGACCATGGCAGGATATCAATACCCTAAGAGCAACTGCCATGTTCTTAAAAAACCATATCAAAAGCTTTACTCAGGGGGGGGGGGGGGAATTAAGCGGCTTACCTCAGTCTGGCCTTCATGAGCGCTGGATTCGTGCGTTACACGGATGGCCTGAAATTGGAAAACAGACTGTTAGCGCTTGTGCATTTGGAAATCTCGATTCAAAGGCCATCAGCCATCCCCCCCAATCATCCAACAGATCCACCAATTTGCTAAACACCCGTTTTATTTATTTATTTATTTTTCTTTTAACATATACAGCCTATCACAGAAGTGAGCACACCCTCTCACATTTTGTAAATATTTAAAGTGTATCTTTTCATGTGACAACACAGAAGAAATGGCACTTGGCTACCATGTAAAATAGTGAGCATACAGCTTGTATAAGAGTGTAAATGTGCTGTCCCCTCAAAATAACGCCACACACAGCCTAAAATTAACATTTAAATTGCTAGCAACAAAAGTGAGTACACCCCTAAATGATGACGTCCAAATGGGGCTGAAGCAGTTTTCCCTCCCTGGTGTCATATGACTTGTTAGTGTTACAAGGTCTCAGGTGTGAAGAGGGAGCAGGTGTGTTAAATGTGGTGTTATTGCTCTCACTCTTTCATACTGGTCACTGGAAGTTCAACATGGCACCTCATACATACTTAAATATTTACAAAATGTGAGGCGGTATACTCACTTCTGTGATATACTGTATATTTAGTACACAGTGTATTGTCTGGGTCATTTTACATACACATAATTCTAGTAGCAATAATATTCTTTACAGGTATATAATAGTGTTCTTCCAGTTTCTAATTTCTACATTTATTATCTAACCATCGATAAAACAAATCCCAAGTTAAAAAATATTCTGTATCTTCTTTTACCTTTAATGTTAACCTATCCATTTCCGCACAATATATTTTTGATTATATTTTCATCTGTAGGCATCTCCTCATTTTTCTACTATTGTGAAATTACAATTCTAGCTGCTGTCAAAACATGTAATATTAAAGGCAGGGGGTTGGACTAGAAGACCTCTAAGGTCCCTTCCAACTCTACTATTGTATTATTGTATAAATATACATTTCTTTTGTCATAATTCTCTGGCAATATACTTAACAAAAATATTTCTGGCTTTAAATCTATATGTTACTTTATTGTTTTCTCTAACCATGTATGTATTTTTGTCAATTTTTTTTTTGCCTGTGGACATGTCCACCACATATGATAGTATAAAACACCTGTTTCTTAAAGGAGAAGAATTCTGTTTTCTTAAAGGACCAGAAAGGTTGCCAATTGTCTCCCAAAGCAGCCCAAGGATTCAGCAACTGAAAAGAGCCACACTTCTCCCAAAGCGAACGCCCCTCTCCAACAAATGTGAGCCTAGGAAGGCTTCTTCCTGGAAAAAGGCCCCTTCTGCAGCCCTCACTCTGGGCTCAACACTGAAGCCTCTTTGCAGCCCAGATAAATGGCCATTGCGCAGGGCACCTCTCGTTCTCAACCGTTGTGCAAAGCCAGGGCAGGGAGTTTCTCTTTGAGTGGGTTGTGCTAGTTCAAAAATGGAGTTGAGCAACCATGACAAGCAGGCCCTGACAGGTCCTCAGCCTCTGCTGGCAGATAAATCTTGACTGGAGACGGAAACGACAGAAAGAGTTGTTCCGAGAAGGGATGGACAGCAAATAAATAATACTAATACTAATAATGAAATGAAACCAAGTAAAGTAGAATAATTAAAATAAAATAAATTAAAACAAATTAATAAAAATAATAATTAATAATAATTAATTAATTAATAATTAATTCCAATGAAATAATAAAATAAAATAATTAAATGAAATTAAAACAATAAAGTAAAATAAAATAGTAAAGTAAAATAATAAAATAAGTTAAAATAAAATAATAAAATAAAGTAAAATAAAATAATTAAATGAAATTTAAAAAATAAAATATAAGTAAAGTAAAATAATAAAATAAGTTAAAGTAAAATAAAATAATTAAAATAAAATAACAAAGTAAAATAAA
Source organism: Natrix helvetica (assembly GCF_964273705.1). Classification (NCBI taxonomy): domain Eukaryota; kingdom Metazoa; phylum Chordata; class Lepidosauria; order Squamata; family Natricidae; genus Natrix; species Natrix helvetica. The sequence goes on along the minus strand of NC_138549.1, from coordinate 13,477,391 downwards.
AGTAAAGTAAAATAATAAAATAAGTTAAAGTAAAATAAAATAATTAAAATAATAAAGTAAAATAAAATAGTAAAGTAAAACAATAAAATGAAGTAAAATAAAATAATTAAAATAAAAGAATAAAGTAAAATAAAAGTAAAGTAAAATCATAAAATAAGTTAAAGTAAAATAAAATAATTAAAATAATAAAGTAAAATAAAACAGTAAAGTAAAACAATAAAATGAAGTAAAATAAAATAATTAAAATAATAAAGTAAAATAAAACAATAAAGTAAAATAATAAAATTAATAAAATTAAATTAAAGTAAAATAAAATAATTAAATTAAAACAAAATAAAATAAAATATAATGCAAAATAATAAAAAAGCAAAACATGAAATATAAAATAAAAATAAATAAAATCTCTCTCAGCCAGCCATCCTAAAATGGCAGCAGAGCCTGACTTCCCTTCCAAAGCTGATGGACAGGTGGATTTACAAGCTGCACTGCCCCAGGGACTGAGGTGTAATGACTGATAATCAAGGTAATATTCACAAATGAAGGCAAATATTATTTGAATTTTAGAGAAGCCCAATGAATGAACCACAATTAATCCTCATCTTACAACCACAACTGAGTCCAACATTTCTGTTGCTAAGTAAAACATTTGTTAACTGGGAATGTCCCACTTTACCACTTTTCTTGCCAGAGTTGTTAAGTGAACCACTGAGGCTGTTAAAATAGTTAAACTGTTGTTAGGCGACTCTGGCTTCCTTATTGCCTTTGCTCCTTAGGTCGCAAACTGTCACACACTGCAACTGTCATAAATAGGAATCGGTTGCCAAGCATCTGAGTTTTGATCACAAGGCCATGGGGATGCTACAATGGTTGTTAAGTGTGAAAACTGATCATAAGTCACTTTTTTCAGCGCTGTCGGTCACTAAATGAACTGTTGTAAGTGGAGGACTATCTGAATTACAGGTTAAAAAAAAACCTTCGCTTTTTCCCAAAGGTGCTTTTTCAACTGGACTTTCTGGTTTTTCTTTGAAGACCTTTCGCTTCTCATCCAAGAAGCTTCATCAGCTCAGTGGTGCTTCAGAGATGAAGAAGCTTCTTGGATGAGAAGCAAAACATCTTCAAAGAAAAACCAGAAAGTCCAGTTGCCTCTTTAAAAAAGCACCTTTGGGACCACCATGACCTGGATGACTGAGATTCTCCATAGACCTTTGCTTTTTCATTCAACTGTGAAGCTTCGCCGGCAAAGAATTCTACTAATTTAAACTTCAGCCTGAAAGTATTAATATTGTGGTGACATCATTATAATTGCAGCTGGGGGGGGAGGACTGTCCCATTTAATGGCGACTTTCTGCCACAGAAGAGAGATTGCCCTCCAAATATACATCCCAACTCACTTCATAAGTTTCTAGGTATTTGGCTCTTTGCTCAGGGTTCATGGCCACCGACTCGTCCAGGAATTTCTTCAGGGAAGAGTCTTTTTCTAAAATAGACAGCATTAATATAAAGAAAGAAGAATTAACATTAAAAGGTATGGCTTGTACGATGACAGACACTTTCCACTGCTTCTTCTTACGTTGCAGGTAAAATAGCAACAGTACTTAGACTTATAAACCGCTTTGCAGTGTTTTAGAGCCCCCTCTGAGCGGATTACAATGTTAGCATGTTGTCCCCCAAAAATCTGGATCCTCAATGACACCCAAAGGACAGTCGGGCAACAAATGAAGAAGTTTCTAGGAATTTTCTAGCTCCTCAGCTTGGTAAACAGAACATAAAAGAGAGGGAGACTTTTCTATGGAATGTAGACCAGGTTGAATAAACTGTTTTTCGTTAAATTGGAAAATCGCAAAACTGCGTCTCACTTATTTTGGCTATGTCATGTAGGGGGAATTCATTTGAAAAAGTAATAATGTTTGGAAGAGTAAAAGGAAACCAGGCCATCAAAGAATGGTGATGGACACCGGGGTGAAATCCAGCAGGTCCTGACAGGTTCGGGAGAACTGGTAGTGGAAATTTTGAGTACCGTAGTTTGGAGAACCGGCAAATGCCACCTCTGGCTGGCCCCAGAGTGGGGGTGGGAATGGAGATTTTGCAGTATCCTTCCCCTGCTACGCCCACCAAGCCACACCATGCCCACTAAGCCAGGCCCACAGAACTGTAGTAAAAAAAATTGAATTTCACCACTGATAGACACCCTCAAAGCTGACCCTAACCAGAGCATAGAAAGACTCAAAGAAGTTGTGCAAGATTGGAAGATGTGGACAGATCTTGGCCTGTAGAATCCCCAAGAGTAGGCCTCAACTAAACGGATATCATCATCATCATCATTAAAATGTTTAACATAATGTGTTTTGGCTACCACAGGTAGTCCTCGAGTTACGACCACCATTGAGCCGAAAAGCTGAGCTGACGTAAGCCATCTTGGAGCTTCAGTGTCGCCACACTGGAGCTGAGGGATTGGGAGGGGCGATTAGAGACAGCTGGGGTTTTGTAGCCAAAATAAAACATTTTCTCTTGGGAACTAAGGACGTTCTCTCATCTGGGCAGAGGAAGGAGTGATGTCACCAGGCAACCAGACAGTGCTTTGATTGGACCATGTGACTGACTGTTTGGGGTTGAGGGAAAATGTTTACTCTTAATTAGATAAAAACCGTGGAAAACTTCGGAGTTGGTTTTCACCAGATCTGTACCAATACAATACAATACAATACAATAGCAGAGTTGGAAGGGGCCTTGGAGGTCTTCTAGTCCAACCTCCTGCCTGGGCAGGAAACCCTATACCGTTACAGACAGATGGCTATCCAACATCTTCTTAAAGACTCCCATTGTTGGGGCATTCACAACTTCTGGAGGCAACCTGTTCCACTGATTAATTGTTCTAACTGTCAGGAAATTAATATATCCAATAAAGCTATTCTTTGAAGAATCCACCTGCTTCGGAGTTTTGTTTGCTATGGGTCTATTATTTGGAACACATTGACTTATCAGAAGGTTGCAAAAGTTTGCAAACACGATCTCCCCCCTTCCCCGGGGGACGCTGCAACTGTCATAAATATGAGATGGTTGCCAAGCATCAGAATTTTGAACACATGACTATGGGTACGCTGCTATGGTCCTCAGTGTGAAAAACGCTCAAACAAGTCACTTTTTTCCAGGGCTGTCGTACCTTTGAATGGTCGCTAAATGAACCATTGTAAGTTGAGGACTACCTGTACCCTGTAATTATTTCTCTGTGGTTAGATAAAAAGTTGCCACCGATCTTCCCAACCGCTGGGGGTGCCCAAAAGGTTTACCGAAGTCGATTTTATCCCTGTTGTTCGCAACGGCGTGAATGAGGCCGATGGTTCCGCAAGCGTTGCTAATGGTCTGCTTCATAAAATAGACGTCAGATTTGACTTCTTGGCCTTTGGCTTTGATTGTCTCTTCCTCTTTCATCCGGAACCTTTCATACTAGGAAGCGAGTAAGAGAAGAGATTTTTTTTCACGTTCCCCTTTTCAAAGCATCCATTTTTACAAAATAAACAGCGCTCATCAAAGAAAGAAAGAAAGAAAGAAAGAAAGAAAGAAAGAAAGAAAGAAAGAAAGAAAGAAAGAAAGAAAGAAAGAAAGAACATTCAGACCCTGGGAATAAAGTTTGTTCTAAGTCATTTATCAACTAGAACGTTGATGGCTTGGTGGTGAAGACTTGCTCGCCTCCCCCTTGGAAAGTTGAGTGTTTAATTCTAGGTAGCAGCAGGTATCTTTCTTCTAGAGCGCAAAGAAAAAAAATATTGCTGCCAACTCTGGGCAGGCATCAGGAAGGGCATCCAGCCAGCAAACGCTTAGTTCCATCCAGTCGACCCCGAATTAAAGGATTAAAGGGGTCATAAAAAGGAAGTTTTTTTTTTAATTCATCAACTAGAAGGTTCTGCAGGGTTTGCAATGCCCTCCCTTAGTTTGCACCCAAAATGCCCACCAAATGCACATTTCTCCCACTTTCCTTGTGATGTGCCATCTTGCTAGGGGGAAAAAATCATCTTGCTTTCCAGAACACTAGAAAAAGGGCATTTTTAACAATTTGGTTTCTATGGAGGGCCACATGCTGGAAGGCTGTGGACCATTTAAAAAATTGCCTTTCTCTCTGCTTAAAAAGGTAAAAGTAAAGGTTCCCTTCGCACATATGAGCTAGTCGTTCCTGACTCTATGGGGCGGTGCTCATCTCCATCTCAAACCTGAAGAGCCAGCACTGTCTGAAGACATCTCCATGGTCATGTGGCCGGCATGACTAAACGCCGAAGGTGCACGGAACGAAGTTACCTTCCCACCAAAGGTGGTCCCTATTTTTCCACTTGCACTTTTACATGCTTTCAAACTGCTAGGTTGGCAGAAGCTGGGACAAGTAACGGGAGCCCACTCCGTTACGCGGCACTAGGGATTCGAACTGCCAACCTTTCTGATCAATAAGCTCAGCGTCTAAGCCACCGAGCCACCACTTCCCTTTTTTGCTTAGCAGTCTTTAAAGCCACTCTTCTGCCCATTACCCAGAACATTTGAGGGGACTGCAGAGGATGAATGTCCTCAGGGCCCCACCGGAACATGCTATCAATTCAAAGATGCTAAAAAGGCTTCAAAGGGAGAACATTTACAAGGGGGAAACGCCCCTTTTTTAACATGCATGGCTTCCTGCAGACAAGAAAATGTCAAAATCCAAATACAGGTAACTCTTGATCTACAATTGCCACTGAGCCCAAAATTTCTGTTGCAAAACGAGGCAGTTTGCTATGAAGTGACTTCTGTCTCATTTTATGACCTTTCTTGCTACCATTAAGTGAACCACTTGTAACACGGTTGTTAAGTGAATCTGGCTGCCCCGTTGACTTTGCTTGCCAGAAAGTCGCAAAAGGTGATCACTGGGACCGTCATAAGTATGAATCAGTTGGCAAGCTTCTAAATTTTGATCAGATGACCATGGGGATGCTGCAACCGTCGTTAAGCATGAAAAATGGCCGCAAGTCCCTTCCTGCAGTGCCATTGTAACTTCCAACGGTCATTAAGTGAATAATTGTAAGTTGAGGACTATCTGGTACTACTTCTCCTGTGGACTTCTTCACCCTCCAGAGGCAGCCAGACTACAATTCCCATAATGCTCAGCAGCTCTGAAGCTGGAGGGGAATCCTGAGCTAGGTTGGCGAATGGCTGTATGGAATGGATGGGATGACAGGAGAGCCTTTGGCACTCCCAAATGGAAGAAACCCTCGGGGACTCCTGCTTGAGCAGCGGGTTGGACTAGAAGACCTCCAAGGTCCCCTTCCAGCTTTATTCTCACTGTACTGTACAGGTACAGTTCAACTGTACAACAGTTCAGATAATGACCATTCAAAGTTACAGCAGCACTGAAAAAAAGTGACTTATGACCATTATTCAGAGTTATGACCACTGCAGCATGGTCACGTGATTCGCATTCAGATGCTTGGCAACTGTCTCCCATTTATGACGGTTGCTGGGTCACGTGATTCACCTTTTGCGACCGTCTGACAAGCAAAAGTCAACGGAGAAACCAGGTTCCCTTCATAACCTGGTGGCTCATTTCACAATTGTAGCGATTCACTTTAACGACCATGTGCAAGAAAAGTCGCAAAATGGGGCAACATTAAAGAATTCTCCCTTAGCAACCTAAGGGCTCAAGTTGTGGTCTCTAAGTTGAGGACTTCCTCTATTGAGATCTTCTTTCGAAGGGGGAGCCCCTTCCCCGGGGGTGGGGGAAAAGTCTCCCCCCCAGTTCCACCTACCTTCTCGGTGACCGGGAAGAGCAGCATCAGGGCGCAGACGGGCCGGGGCACCAAGCCCAGCAGCTCTGTGTCGGCACCATAGACGTCCACAAACTGCCAGCTGGGGTAGATGCCCAATTGCCGGAGGAACTGCCGGGAGACAGACAGACGGACGATCGCCCATTGCCTCCTCATCCTCTGCCCACGCCGCCCTCCTCTTCCTCGCCCCCCCAACCCGGAAACCCCCAACCTGAGGGGGGATGCAGACCCTCAAAAAACGGAGGAGCAGCTCACCTGGTTCGTTACCTGCAAGCCAGAAAGAGGGGGGGAAGAGGGTCACTTTGGGACAGGACACGCGGGACCATCCCTCCCTCCCCCCCACCCACATGCCCCCTCTGTCCCTTCCTCCCACTCTGCCCCTCCACCCACGTTCCCTCCACCCATGATTTCCCTCCCTCCTTCCTACCCACTCACCTCCTACGTCCCCTCCCTTCCTCCCACCCATCCACTCACCCCCTCCGTCCCTCCAACTTACCCATTCAGGCGCCCCCTCCGTCTCTCCTTCCCACCCACTCACCCACCCACGAAGCCCCCTCCGTCCCTTCTTTCACTCCCTCCCGCCCACCTACCCACGCGCCCCCTTGGTCCCTCCTTTGCACCCACTCACCCCCTTCGTCCCTTCACTTCCACCCACCCATGCGCCCTCCCTGTCCCTCCTTTGCACCCACTCGCCCACGAAGCCCCGTCCCTCCAGCCCACCTACCCACGCGCCCCCTCCTTCGCATCCACTCAGCCACGCTCCCCCTTCGTCCCTTCCCTTCCTCCCCCTCACCCACAAGGGCCCCTCTGTCCCTTCCCACCCAGCCAACCCCTCCGATCCTCCAACCTACCTATCCACGCGCCCCCTCTGCCCCTCCCTCGCACCCACTGACCCACGCGCCCCCTCCGTCACTCCCACCTACCCACGCGCCCGCTCCTTCGCACCCACTCACCCACGCGCCCCCTTCGTCCCTTCCCTCCCACTCAACCCCTCCCTCCCACGCTCCCTCCGTCCCTTCCCTTCCTTCCCCCCACCCACGCGCCCCCTGTCCCTTCTTTCACTCCCTCCCGCCCCCTCACCCACGTGCCCCCTCCGTCCCTTCCCTCCCACCCTTCCACCCAGGCGCCCCTCCGTAAGCCGCCCGCCCACCCACCCACCTCGGGGTTCGCCTCCAGCGGCAGCCAGCGCGGAGCCTCCATGGCAGACCGGCTCATTTCCCTTCAATCTCGCTCCGCCCCCAGCCGTACCAAAGCCTCGGAGAGGTCGGGGAGGACAGCGTCACACTCCCCTCCATCTCCGGCCGCGTGGACTCGTCCGAAACTTGTGGAGGCGGGGCTAATGGGTAGGGCAGAGCGTCGAGCCCCGCCCTCGCTCCGCCCCTCCCGGTCGGCTGGAATAGGCAGCGCTGCGCAGCTTCCGCCATGCAGCCCGTAACGGCGGGAGAGGCGGCGGGAGCCTCTTTCTCTGCCCGGCTGGGGACCCTCCCGCAGGACCTGCTGGCAGAGCTGGTGAGCCCCCTTTCCCTTCCTAGGGGACCCCAGACTCTAGAGGGCAGGGGTCTGCCTTTCCCTCTCCCTTCCCCCCTTATCAATCCATCCATCCATCTATCTGTTTGTCTGTTTGTTTATTTATTGATTTGATTTCATTTGATTTGATTTGTCAATCGTTTACAACAGAGGTCTTCAAACCTGGCACCTTTAAGACTTGTGGACTTCAACTCCCAGAATTCTCCAGCCAGCATAGCTGGAGAATAGCATAGCATAGCTGGCTGGAGAATTCTGGGAGTTGAAGTCCACAAGTCTTAAAAGTGCCAAGTTTGGGAGACCTCTGGTTTATAAGATAATAGGTATAAGATTAAACATGAGTATGAATGAAATGGGTACGAATATATGGGGGTGGTAGGCACAATCTGGGTGGGGGAGGGTTTGGAGCTTCCTCTAGGGGTTCCTGGGCTCTCCACTGCCTCCCTCTTCTCAAGGTCTGCAGGAGAGGAGGGGGAAGGGTCTCTATCTGTCTTCTTTCCACAGTGCGAGCAAGCCGTGCAGCAGTTGCAATCCAGAAGGGTCTCTTTCAATGCCCCCCAGATGTGCCAGGTGAGCAGGTCGGATAGCGGCAGAGTGGGTGAATGGGTGGGTGGGCTATCGAAGGACCGGCCCCACCGCTGCTTGTTTCTCCTAGAGGTGCCACGCAGCCGGCGTGGAAATATCCCCAGCCGACCTGTCCCAGATGCTCCGGATCCTCTCTTGGCTTTTTGGGTAAGTCTCCTCCCTCCCTTCTCTCTGCCCGCCAGGTCTCCCTGCCCCTTACTTTGGGCCATTGGACCCTTGGGGGAGGGAGGGAGGGAGGTAGGCTTCCCCCAGCCAAAGCGGGGGGGGGGGGGAGAAGATTGATACAAATTGCTGAAATAATTAATATTTAAGAAGCCACTTTTATTTGTCTTGATTTTTGGGGTGGGGGGTTGTCTTACAGCACAGCAGCGAAAAATAAACTCACCTCCGAAGAATTTTCCGCTGACTTAGGCAAAAGGTTTGGTTTTCTGCCACAACAATCTGGCCAGGTCATCCAACAGGTGTGGAAGGAGAAAAGAGAATCTCTGGTGGGATTGGAGGATGCAAAACCTATGGCAGCAGCCGGACAGGTAAGGAAGACAGGAAGCTTAAAAATGCTACATATTAGATCAGACTCCTTCCTGTGCCAATGTCCTTAGTTTTTATCTACCAACAACTGCCCCGTTTGGCCCCAAACCTCCCAGGTGTCTTCCTGTTCTGACCGAGGCTTCCCAAGAGCAGGAAGCAAACTCCTTGTCCTGACAAAAAACCCTTTTATTAATTTACTATGAATTCTGCTCATTCACATCCAGCAAAGTCTTTCAGGGGAGGATTTACATTCACAGACCTTATCTGACTTGGAGAGCTGCCAGGTCAATATCTGCAAAACTTGGGAAGGAATCTCGGAGAGTCACGAACCAATTAAGCGAACTAATTGTTTCCTGCAAACTCCATTCCCCTTTTGCTCCTCTTTTATTTCCTCTGGGAGGGGCCATTCATCGTCCACCTGTAGCCTTACTCCCAAGTCGACCCCTGTTCTTTAGCTGTTCCCTTTGTCTGGCAGCTCTGCGCATGCACACACTGGGAACAGGCTCCAGCTGTTCGTCTGACTCTGAAGGCAGTTGATAACTGGCATACGGCTCTGGCCCCCTCTCTGCCTCCGATGCAGAGCCCTCATCAGCCTCCAGGACTGGCCCATGTTCCTCCCCAACCTCCTGACTGTCCAAGTCTGCTGCCAGCTCTGCTGGCGGGCCACAACCCTTCCATGGTGGAGGGTGCCTTCCTAGTCTTGTTCCAACACTACAGGTAGTCCTCGACTTACAACTCCCTTAGTGACTGCTTAAAGTTACAGCAGCACTAAAAAAAAAGTGACTTATGACCGTTTTTCCACATTGAACCGTTCTAGCTGCATCCCTACAGTCACATGATCAAAATTCAGACTCTTGGCAACTGATTCATATTTATGACAGTTGCAGTGTCCTGGGGTCATGTCTGATCCCCTTTTGCGACCACCTGACGAGCAAAGTCAATGGGGAAGCCAGATTCACTTAGCAACCATCTCACTAACCCAACAACTGCAGTAATTCACTCTGACAGCGGCGGCACGTAAAACAGGGGAAGAATCCACTTAACAAATGTCTCACTTAGCAACAGAAATTTGGGGTTCAGTTGCGGCCGTAAACCAAGGACTTTGGCCATAATCCCTGACCCTCCTGCCTTCCTGGAGGAATAGCTTCAGCTGGGCCTAGAGATCTTGAGGCTTTTCACTGAGTCCTGTTTGGGAACCTAGACTTTTATAAATCATATTTGAAAAATAAATTATATATTTGCAAAAATTCCATCTCTTCCAAAATTGAGCCCGTCAGATTTTTAAAAATCAGCATACGCCACTGTGGAAAAGATCATTTTCCAATTTCATCCCCAGAATGACAATCTTGGGAATTAAATTCATCTGATAGTGTAAGGACTAAATCCTTGGATAAGGACTCCAGGGATAAAGGTCTCTCCTCCTCCTCCTCCATCGATGGGGATTCACCTTCAAGTACAGATAGTCCTTGAGTTACAACAGTCCGCTTAGTGACTGTCCAAAGTTAGGACGGCGCTGAAAAATGTGACTTAATGATTGTTTTTCACAGTTACCACCTTTGCAGCAACCCCATGATCGTGGGATTAAATTTCAGGCGCTTGGCAACTAGTTCATATTTATTTATTTACTAGCTGATAACCCGGTGTTGCCCAGGTATTTATTTATCCTAATCCTGTATTAGACAGGAAAAGGAATGAATTGTATCTATAGTGCGAAGTCAAAGTAATTCACCATAGATATAATTGATTCCTTTTCATTTCAGCGGCCCAGGCATTCCAGAGTTATGCTGGAACACACAGACAGACACACATACGAACCTGAATCCAAAATGCACACTATACACTATCACTGTCGAAAGTACTGTGATTTGACACTATAAATATAATTCATTCCTTTTCATTTCAGCAGCCCAGGCGTTCCAGAGTTATGCTGCAACACACAGACACACACAGACCGAGGGGTGTTAGGGGTGTCTTACCTCCACAGTATTTGTTTCCAGAGAGTAAGTCATCTGTGTACCAAGTTTGGTTGAAATTGCTCGTAGCATTCCAGAGTTATTCTGGAACGCACACACACACACACACACACACGCACACACACATACACACAGCCATTTATATAGAGAGATTTATTTATTTATTTATTTATTTATTATTACATATTTTGTGACTGTTACTTATGCGACCTGGCAAGCAAAATCAATGGGGGAAGCCAGATTCACCTAACAACCGGGTTACTAACTGTGGCGAGTCACTGTGGCACGGAAGGCTGTAAAATGCAACAAAACTCACTGAACGGATGTCTCGCTTAGCAACAGAAACTTTGGGCTGAATTGTGGTCGTACATCGAGGGCCACCTGTACCTCACATGTTCATTTCTTCCGTTGCAGCTGATTGATTTTCAGTGGAAGCTGGGAATTGCCATGAGTGCCGACAGCTGTAAATCCTTGAAATCGCCTTGTGTGACAGTGGCGTTAAAAGTTGCCGATAGTTTGGGGAACGTCACGCGCAAAAGCTTTGAAATGACAATCTCTCAGTTTCAGGTTGGTAAATGGTCCTTCCTTTTTTTATTCCTTGCAGACAGCTGGTCATTTGCATCCTTTTAGAGCAGCAATGGCTGCTTATGGCGGTGTCACAATTGTGCATGCGCTATCGCAATGCACGCGTGCCCACACCAATTCAATTTTCCCCTCCCATCTGAGCATGTGCGTGCGACCCCCCGCTCCCCTATGCATATGCGCACGACCCTTCCCCAGGCTTTGGGGGCTTTCCTGAAGCCTGGGGAGGAGAAAACAGCCTCCCCCAGTCCCCTAGAGGCCCTCTGGAAGCCGGAAATGAATCATGTTCGAACTTCTGTTTGGCCTGTTGGGGCCTTCTGGAAGCTGGTTAGGGCGAAAAACGGCCCCAATGGGCCAACCGGAAGTTCAGAAACAATCCATTTCCAGCTTTCGGGGGGCCAGGGCAGGCCGTTTTTGCCTTCCCCAACGTCTGGAGCCTTTCCTGAATCCTGGGGAGGGCGAAAATGGCTCTCCCCGGCCCTCCGGAAGTCCAAAGATCAGCTGGCCGGCACACACATGCACACCGGAGCTGATGACTGGCATGCCAGCGAATATGGCTCTGTGTGCCAGCTGTGGCATGCGTGCCATAGGCTCTTCACGGTTTTAGAGGGTCGTTGAAACACTTGGAGGTTTATCTGTGTTCTCAGAGTCATCTGTGTAGTGCTTAATTGTTCCTGTAGTCTGAAAAAAAAAATCCTCCTTTGAAGACGTTTCACTTCTCATGCAAGAAGCTTCTTTGGCTCTGACTGGATGGTGGGGAATGGAAGGATTTATACTCCTTGCAGACAGCTAGTCAATTGCGTCCTTTTATAGAGTTCATTGAGGTCACTTGGAAGTTTGTGTGTCCTCAAGACCACTTGAGTGATGCTGTATCTCAAACTGAAGCGCAAATGGTTCCTGTACCATTTCTTTTCCTGATTTCTTTTTTTCTGGAAATCTGTTCATGTTCCCACCCCGTTTGGAAAAGCACCTTTGGGACTTGAAACCAGTTGCAGGGTTTGCAATGTGGCACATTGAGTTTAAGGTGAGGCAGATGTATGGTCTCCTGCTTGGGCAGGGGGTTGGACTAGATGACCTGCAAGGCCCCTTCCAACTCTGTGAATCCGCTGATCTGTTAACTCAGCCCTTGGCTGGCTGCCTAAAGAGGCAGCAGGCGTGAAAAGAAATGAGAGGTGCGTTGGCCAGGTGTGCATCTCTAGAGTGAGATTTTGAGCGTGAGCTCAATGCCACTTTATTTCTCTCTCGTTTCCCCCCCCCTTCAGAATTTCCACAGCCAATTCAAGGAGATGGCAAGCGTTCTTGAGACATTTTGAACCACGCTCCGGCCTCCTCTAAAAGATTGTTCTACAGAAGGATTCTCCAGAAAGAGGTGTAGGTTTATTTTTCTTTTGGGCTTTCCACCATGATGTTCTCCAGCTGAAGAGCTTCAAAACTCTCCTTCGCCAAGTGAAATTCTCCATACGAATCCTCCTCCTGAAAGGGACATCCTGTTTCACCCCAGAATTTCGGTGGAACTTATCTCAGCCACTCAGAAGAAGACCAGAGGAGTGGCTGTGTAGGAGAAATAATCATGTCCCAATAACTACTCAAGATGTGCCTTTTTAAAGGGCTTGGTTCTCCCCATCTCTGCAACTACAACAATATTGGGAAAACACTGGTATTATGACTATCTAGAACTCTGCATGGATAACCTTACGGATCCAGAACCTTTAATTCCTTAATAAAAGGATGGGAAATATGTGAGGCTGTTCTTGGGGTCTCCCAGCTGCCTTTGTTCTGCCAACTTTGGGTTGGGTGTTTCACCACCCAAGGTAAGGACCTTTCTTAATCACTGGTCCAACCTGGTCAATCAGACTAAGTCAATTCATCACATTTTATTTCACAAACCACATTGGTCAGGTTATGTAGTACTCTAACCTCAGACATAGAAAGCCAGTTTGGTGTAGGTGGCCTACTAGAGCCTGGATGAGCGTGAGTTCTAGTCCTGCCTTTGGCTCAAAACCAGCTGGGTTACCTTGGGCCAGCCCCTCTCTGTCAGAAGGGGGAAGCAGCGGGAGAGAATGAAGAGGGAGGGGGAAGGAAGGAAGGAAGGAAGGAAGGAAGGAAGGAAGGAAGGAAGGAAGGAAGGAAAGGAAGTGGGAAGGAAGAAGGAGGGGAGGAAGGGAGGGAGGGAGGGGGAAGGAAGGAAGGAAAGGAAGTGGGAAGGAAGGAAGAGGGAGGGGGTAGGGAAGGAAGGAAAGAGGGAGGGAAGGAAGGAGAGGGAGGGAAAAAAGAGGGAAGGAGGAAGGAAGGAAACAGGAAGAGGGAGGGAAGGAAACGGAGAGAAGGGAGGAAGGAACGGACGGAGGGGGAAAGGAAAAGGGAAGGAAGGAAAGATGGAGCGAAGGAAGGAAGGAAACAGGAAGAAGGAGGGAATGAGAGGGAGGGAGGGAAAGAAGGACAAACAACTCCTGAAAAACCTTACCAAGAAATGGCCAAAGCAATTGTCAGGAGACACCACTGACTCAACTGGACAAAAGGGGGATAAAAGGCATGGAGTTTTGTATAATCACCAGTGTTATTTTTTAATAACAGTTAACTGAAAAAGAAATTCTTTGGCTCACTGCATGCCAAGAAAAGGGTTCTCTCTGTCGTTGGCTTGCTGTCACTATTGAGTTATTTCCACCAAAGGGGAGGGGGAGGACAAAAACTTTCAGGATGCAGAGACCATCTCTGCATTTTTTAGAAAGAAGCAGCTCTATTCTTATAGCAATAGCACTTAAGACTTACATATACTGCTTCATAGTGCCTTTACAGCTCTCTCTAAGCGCTTTACAGAGTCAGCCTCTTCCCCTCAACAATCTGGGTCCTCATTTTACCCACTTCAAAAGGATGGAAGGCTGAATAAACCTTGAACCTGGTGTGATTCGATCTGCTAAACTGCAGCTAGCAGTCAGTTGAAGTAGCCTGCAGTACTGCACTCTAACCACTGCGCCACCTCGGCTCTTGTCATGAGGTTTTTTTTTTCATGGACCATAAATAAACAAGCCAAGATTTCGATTAGTAGAAACAGCAGGAGGTGCCTGGGTGGGCAGACAGTGGTTCTGAGTTGCTGCAACAGGCAGGCAGACCCTCCTAAGGTGTGTCTCCCACTGACCCCAATCCTGGGCAAGTAACCCAAAAGATGCTTTGTCATGCTTCTCACCATCTAAATGCAAACTTCTCTGGGCTAGCAATTTCTCCTCGGTGTCCTTGGGAATGGCTTCCCCAGGCAGCAAAAGACCATTGGGGATTAAAGCCGAAAAGGAGACTGGATGAAATTAAGGAAGGGCCTTGGGAAATGGGGCAGGATCTGAATTCTCAGATGGGGAGATGGGAGAAAAGCAAATGCTCCAAAGACTTTGCATTCCAGCTGTCAAGTCTCTTGAACCCCTAATAAACTTCAGGCGTGACATTGGCTTTCACACCAACCACCAGCTGCAACTTCTAATTCAAGTTTAAAGGGTCCCCCCCCCCCAGACACCCTCCTCCCGCCTTTCAGGATAATCTCATCTTTCCTAGAGGATAAGTAGACGGGGAGCCCAAAGTTTCCTTCTTTGGAGTTTTTTTCCTCTTGAAAAGTGATGGATGGAGGCTTTGGATTTTATCGCCTACTAATTTGGCCTCACCCACCTTTTTTCTGGTTCTCAGTTGTTTTACACTGCTCGGTCCTGACGCAGAGTCACATAAATGGCTTTGGGGATATTATAAAACAAAAGCAGGTCCTTGTATCTTTAGCCTGACTGAAAAGTTACCCTGTCTGTTTGTTTCCTTACTTCCTTCTTCCATCCCTCCCTCACTTCCTTCTACTGCCCCTCTTCTTCATCCATCCCTCCCACTGCCCCTCTCTCCTTTCTTCCTCCATCCCTCCTTCCTTCTCTTCCCCTCTCCTCCTCCCTCCTTGTATCTTTAGCCTGACTGAAAAGTTACCCTGTCTGTTTGTTTCCTTACTTCCTTCTTCCATCCCTCCCTCACTTCCTTCTACTGCCCCTCTTCTTCCTCCCTCCCTCCCACTGTCCCCTCTCCTTTCCTTCCTTCCCCCTCTCCCTTCTACTGCCCCCCTCTTTCCTTCCCCCTCCCTCCCCCTCTCCCTTGTACTAGCCCTTTCTTTTCTTCCTTCCCCTCTCCTCCCTCCATTCTTCTCTCCTTTTCTTCCTTCCTGAAAGAATTGGCATGGACTTTTTTTTAAAATAAAGGGATTATGTTTCATGGCTATCAATGAAGCTGTCCCGAACGCATTTGTAATGCATCTGTTAGGAAAGAATTCCACAGTCGACGCAAACGCTCAGGAAAACCTATTAACTATAACTAGATCCAAGAAAGAAGAGGCAAATAAAAACACATTTAATTTGGGAAAGCACCAGGTTCAGCTTAGTAAGCTGTTCAATAACTTTTTTTTCAGATCTGTGGACTTCAACTCCCAGAATTCGTCACGAGACCGGCGGAGGAATGTCGGGAGTTGAAGTCCACAGATCTTCTAACAAGGACTGTTGAAGTTTGAGAAACACTGCAAAGAACTTGAAGAAGGATCGTCCCAAGCCGCTGATAACGAGAGAGGCGAAAGGATTTGCCGCCCCAACAGTGCTGGGGAGAGATGCATATTTGATTTTTTTTAAAGCATTTTATCTTTAATCCAACAACGCCCGGTGCGTGCAGGTGCCTGGCGCGGAGAGGCCGCCAAGGTGTGTGCGCGCCCTGCTCCCGACGGCTCTGCGAGAGAATCAGGTGTTTGGCCTCTGTTGCACCTCCGTCAGCAAGGCGCAGCTCCTGAGAGTGCACAGCTGCCGTTTCCCAGGCAAAACCGCGCAAGCTGTGGGGCTGCCGGCAAGCCCGGGCAGGTTTTAGAGACGCAACCCCGGGCGAGTCTCATTGCTGTTCCAGCCCGGAGGCCCTGGCCCCGCGCCGGGGTGGGTGGGGAGCGGCGACCCAAAGCGTTTTCAAAAGCGTTGCCTTGCCCTAATCGATGTATTTGCATTGGCAATGAGCGGAGTCTCATAATTCTCAGGACATAAAAGTAACAGGACACGACTAAGCTCGCCTTCAAAAGTTGTGGGAGCTTCATCATTGGAAGCTTTCAAGAAGAGACTGGACTGTCATCTGTCGAAATGGTGTAGAGTCTCCAGCTTGGACGGGGGTTGGACTAGGTGACCTATAAGGTCCCTTCCAACTCTTCTAGTTTAGTCTAGTCTAGTCTAGTCTAGTTTAGTCAAACATAGATTAGATAGATAGATTAGATAGTTAGATTAGAAATATATGGAACAGTTTGCCTTAAGACGTTGTGAGGGCTTCATCACTGGAAGCTTTCAAGAAGAGATTGAACTGCTGTTAGAAATGGTGTAGGGTCTCCTGCTTGGGCGAGGGGGGGTTGGACTAGATGACCTACAAGGTCTCTTCCAACTCTGTTATTCTGTTCTGCTCCAGGGGAAGCTATCCACGCTCTTCATTTAACACAAAGAGAAGAAGGACTGGTTCTCATGGGGACCGCAGAGATGGGGTCCCCCCAAAGCTCCCACTGGGTGGGGGGAGGGACTCCTGCTCCAGCCCACCCACCTTGACTGTCTCACCTCCTTCCTTCTTGGTCCATTTGGGGGGGGGGGGAGGCAACCACAATAATACACGAGCACACAATAGATACAAACTCAAGATAAACCGTTCCAACCTCAATTGCAGAATATCCAACTTCAGCAAGAGTGTCAATGCCTGGAATGCTCTACCTGACACTGTGGTTTCTTTCCCAAACCTCCCCAAACTTTAACATTATAGAGAACTGATGGGGAACCTTTTTGACACCAAGTGCCCAAACCGGAAGTGCACATGCTGAAGTGCCAGAAACCTGAAGACCAGCTGGCTGGTGCACACATGCCTGGTTTTTGGCTGTTTTCAGGCCATTTTTGGCCCCAAAAATGGCCCGAAAAACCTGGTTTCCGGACCATTTTCCAGGCTATTTTTGGGCCTAAAAACAGCCCCCCAAATTGCATTTTTTTACAGTTTTTCAGGCTGTTTCCAGGTGCTCCGGCACCCATGAAGACCAGCTGGCCGGTGCACATGTGCACGCTGGAAACCAGACTAGCAGCTGGCAACGGTGCATGTGCCCACAGAGAGGACTCTGCATGCCACCTCTGGCACATGTGGTGCCATAGGTTCACCATCACAGTTATAGATTGTCTACTGTTGACCTCACCCCATTCCTAAGAGGTCTGTAAGGGGGCGTGCAAAAGTGCAATAACAGGTGCCTACCATCCATGTCCTAACAACGCCATTTATTCCTATCCATTTCATGTTTTCATAAGCTTGTATGTACTTATATATATTATCTTATACATGCTTGACAAAACAAACAAAGTCGGACTTGTCTGCCCCCTTTCCAGAACGAGGCTGGCCAGCTAAGAATAAGAAATGCATAAGAGTAAAGAAAATATGAAAACACAACAATGGAAGGAGGGAAGGGAGAGAGGAGGAGGGGGAAGTGGAGAGGAGAGAAGAAAGGAAAGGAGAGGGAAAGAAGAAAAGGTAAAGGAGGGAAAGGGAGGGAGGGGTAGTAAGAGTGGGAGACAGGGCAGGAAGGGGAGGGAGAGGGGAGAGGAAGGGGAAGAAGAAAAGAGAAAGAGGAGGAAAGAAGAAAGTAGAGAAGAAGGGAGGGTAGGAGAAAGAGAGAGGGAAGAAGAAGTAAGATTGTTGTAATCCAAGATAGATGTAGGGGGATGGCAAGAAAAGCAAGCTCGAATATAATAGGGAAAGAATGGAAGCATAAATGTTAAAAGATAACAATAGAATAAAATAGCAGAGTTGGAAGGGACCTTGGAGGTCTTCTAGGCCAACCCCCTGCCTAGGCAGGAAACCCTACATCACTTCAGACAAATGGCTATCCAACTTCTTCTTAAAGACTTCCAGTGTTGGGGCATTCACAACTTCTGGAGGCAACTTCTGTTCCACTGATTAATTGTTTCTCCTCAGTTCTAAGTTGCTTCTCTCCTTGATTAGTTTCCACCCATTGCTTCTTGTCTTATCCTCAGGTGCTTTGGAGAATAGCTTGACTCCCTCTTCTTTGTGGCAGCCCCTGATATTTGCAAGACTGCTATCATGTCTCCCCTAGTCCTTCTTTCTATTAAACTAGACATACCCAGTTCCTGCAACCGTTCTTCATGTTTTAGTCTCCAGTCCCCTAATGCTCTTTGCTGCTCTTCTCTGCACTTTCTAGGGTCTCCACATCTTTTCTACATCGTGGCGACCAAAAAAGGTGGCCTTCCCAAGGCATTATAAAGTGGTGTTTACACTTCACGTGATCTAGATTCTCATTAATACTCATGATATTTAGGAGAAACATAGGTGAATGCATGGGAAACAAAAATAAAAAAAACCTTTTTTAATAAAAAGAAATGCATAAGAAATAAGAAAAAGAAGAATATGTTTTCTCCCCCGTTTTCAAATCTCGGGACTTCCTGGCGGCCGAGCTGCAAGGACTAGCCCTCGAGGCTGTGGGGGGAGCCTCCCCTCCCGCGCCCAGCGACGAGGTCTCCTCCTAATTGGCCCGCCAGCTTCCCCCGGGGAGGGAACCGGGAGCGCCGTCAGAACTGGAGCACCAAACACCAGCAGCAGCCGCCGCAGCAGCGAAAGGGGCAGGGAGGGAGGAAGACAAGCAGGCGCAGGCACCGCGGCCCCCTTTTCCCCAGCGCCAGCTCTTTGGCTGCCTTCCCGGCTAGGCAAGGGCGAGGAAAGCCAGCCGGCTAACCCGTTCGGCGGGCGGGAGCCCCACCAGCCTTGCGGAGGGCGCTCGGCCACGCTGGAGGGGCTCAAGACCCCCTTGGAGGGAGAAGCGGGGAGAAAGGCGCAGCAAGGCGGACCTTGCCTGCCTGCCTGCCAGCCTGCCTGCGGGTCGGTTCCGTCGGCCGGGGACGCGTGGCTGGGCGCTGCGGAGGCCGAGCTCCGCTAATCGGGAGCCAGCGACCGGCCCCTGAGCCTCGATGGAGGCGGCGCCCTTCCCGCACCCGCTGGCTCCCGAGCCCGGTCCGGTCCGGCCTCCCGGCGAGAAACGCTTTCCCCTCTGGTACGTGGGTTGCACCAGCCTGGACCGGCGCGCCACGCTGCCCATGTTGCCCTGGCTGATGGCCGAAGTCCGGCGGCGCAGCCAGAAGCCCGAGCCGGGCGCGGCCCCGGCCCGGGAGGTGCTGCTGCTGCTGGGCGCGCCCACCCTCCGCTGCGTGCCTTCCTCGCCCGCCGGCGGCGGCCCCGGCTCGGCCGTCTTCATCTTCGAGCACAAAGCGCAGCACATCTCGCGCTTCGTCCACAACAGCCAGGACCTCACCTACTTCGCCTACCTGATCAAGGCGCAGCCCGACGACCCCGAGTCGCCCGTCGCCTGCCACGTCTTCCGGGCCACCGACCCCAATCAGGTAGGAAGCGGGGGAGAGGGAATAGGATTCTTTTATTTTAATTTATTGGACTTCCACTTCCAGAATTTCCCAGCCAACACAAGGCTAAGGATGAGAAATGGAATAGAATTCTTTATTTTAATGTATTGATTAAAAATAATCCTAAATCACTTTTCCCCCCAGTGCTGTTGTAACTGAGCCGTCACTAAATAAACTGTCGTAAGTTGAAGACTACCTGTACTAAAACCAGTTTTTCATAACCTTGGGCACCTTAAGATCCGGCGGATTTCAACTTCCAGAATTTCCCAGCCAACTCAAGGAATTGTAGTTCTTAAAATGGCTAAGGATGAAAAATAGAATAGAATAGAATTCTTTATTGGCCAGGTGTGATTGGACGCACAAGGAATTTGTCTTTGGTGCAGATGCTCTCAGTGTACATAAAAAGACAAGATGCATTCGTGAAGAATCATAAGGTACAGCACTTAATGATAGTCATAGTGTACAAATAAGCAATCAGGAAACAATATCAATAGTAAGGATACAAGCAACATAGTTACACTCCTGCAGTCATAAGTGGGAGGAGATGGGTGATAAGAATGATGAGAAGACTAATAGTAACGCTAATGCAGCTTTAGTGAACGGTTTGACAGTGGTGAAGGAATTATTTGGCGGTGGGAGAAGATGGCTTCCTCGTTGACGGGAGCAGAAGTAGGGCATCTTGAGGTCCTCCAGCCCCACCCCTCCACTTTCCAGGTGAGGTTGTGGCCTTTTTATCTTTTATCTTCCCAATTTGGGTTTTTTTGGGCAGCATCCCTAGGAAAAGATTGGGGGACGAAAGAAGCAATGGCTGCTTTTGACCAGATCCCCCCCCCCAGTTAATAGGTGGGGTGAGGAGACTTGAGGGTGGGCTACTAATCCCAGATGGGTGTGGGCTTAGATAGCAGGATGACCTGGGTGTGGCGTCTTGGCCAACTTTGGCTGATTCCCCCTATGGCAGCAGTCACCAATGGCTGATCCGTGAGAAAATTTTGGTGGTCTGCAGAAAAATTATTTGCATTGTTTACATTGCAGTAAATCAGGGGTCCTCAAACTACGCCTACTGGGCCAGATATGTGCAATGAATGCTTGTGTTGCTGCAGGGAGTATCCCGTTTTGGGGTCTTTTGGTGTGGGTCAGAGCGGGGCAGAAATTCCGACTTGGGGTCTGCTTCAGCCTCCTGGTGCGGGGCTTTGGGCAAAGGCCAGAGGGCCTTGTTCCAGTGGGACTGCATCATGGCCTGGAACTGGCTAACCATCTCAGCCTGCTGAGCTTTCTGGTGCCGGTATCTGGCCTGGCACTCCCGCAGGTCTTCCCTCTGCTTGGAAAGCCTATGCTGGTAGTCCTCAGTGAGGTGCTTCTGCTGAGCCTCCTTCTCCATCAGATCCAATTTGAACTGAGCTCTTTTGCCAACTCTTTCTCCTGGGGGCTGCTTAGCTCCAACAGCTGCTTCCTGTTGGGGCCCTAAGGAGACCGGCGGGCAGGTTAGGGGTGGCTGGGAGGGGAGGG
Source organism: Natrix helvetica (assembly GCF_964273705.1). NCBI lineage: Eukaryota > Metazoa > Chordata > Lepidosauria > Squamata > Natricidae > Natrix > Natrix helvetica. The sequence continues at coordinate 13,456,487 of NC_138549.1, read as the reverse complement.
GCAAGTAGAAGCCAGCAAGGCGCCCCTTGATTTAAGTGACATCAAGTTGGCCATGCCCATCCAGTCACATGACCACGTAGCCACGCGCAGCCAACTGATCCTTAGGTAGGTCATATTAGTGGTCTGTGGTATTTAAAATTATGAATTTAGTGGTCCCTGAGGTCCAAAAGATTGGGAACCCCTGATCTAAACAGGAGACCTTACACCATTTCTGACAGATGACAGTCCAGTCTCTTCTTGAAAGCTTCTGATCTTTTAGCTTCCCTATTTGTTGTTGTGTTTTTGGCTAGCATCCCTCAACTTCAACTTCTGAAGGCAGCTTCTATTCCATTGGTTGATTGTTCTCACTGTCAGAAAATTCCTCTTTATTTCCAGGTTGAATCTCTCCTTGGTCAGTTTCCATCCATTCCTTGTGTGGCCTTCAGGTGAAGCTCCTGAAGCCTCCAAAGGGCCTCGGGGAGGGGGGGGAAGCCGGGGAGGCTGTTTTTGCCCTCCCCAGGCTCCTATAAAACCTCTGGAGCCTGGGGAGGGCAAAAAAAGCATGCAAAAAATGGGGGGAAGCGCCTGTCATGCACGCATGTGCACTGGGTGTGTGTCGCACATTGCATTATGGGTGTGACACGCCCACGCACGACCCCCCCTGTGTTCCCCTACTTATGGCACGCGAGCCAAAAAAGATTCACCATCGCTGCCCTATACCATTTCAGAGGAATGCTAGTCCAATCTCTTCTTAAAAACCTCTCTGCAACTTCTGGAGACAAATCGTTCTATTGGTTAATTGTTTTGACCGTCAGGAAGGTTGCTTCTCTCCTTGATTAGTTCCCACGCATTGCTTCTTGTCCTGTCCTCAGGTACTTTAGAGAATAGATTGACCCTCTCTTCTTTGCGGTAGTCTCTTAGATCTGGGGTCCCCAACCCGCCGGTCCATGGATTGACACCAGGTCACGCATGCCAGCAACTGAGCCGCACAAGCAAGCAAAGCCACATCCGTGGGATGCAGGCAGCATGCAAAACCACACCCCATCCAGAAATCATGGGACCAGTCCCTGGTGCCCAAGTGGTTGAGGCCACTGCTTTAGATATTGAAACACTGCTATCCCTCCTAGTCCTTCTTTTCATTAGACTAGACATACCCAGTTTCTGTAACCGTTCTTCGTATGTTTCAACCTTCAGCCCCCTAATCATCTCTGTTGCTCTTCTCTGCACTCTTTCTAGAGCCTTAACATCATTTTTTGCATCGTGGTAACCAAAACTGAATGCAGGATTCCAAGTATGGCCTTACTAAGACATTATAAAGTGGTATTAACACTTCACGTGATCTTGATTCTATCCCTCTGTTGATGCAGCCTAAAACTATGTTGACTTTTTTGGCAGCTGCTGCACACGGCTGGCTCATATTTAAATGGTTGTCCACTAGGACTCCAAGATCCCTCTCACAGCCAGCGAAGACGTCTCCATGATCATGTGGCCGGCAAAACTAAATGCTGAAAGTGCACGGAATGCTGTTACCTTCCCACCAAAGGTGGTTCCTATTTTTCCACTTCCATTTTTTACATGCTTTGGAACTGCTAGGTTGGCAGAAGCTGGGACAAGTAACGGGAGCTCACTCCGTTACACAGCGCTAGGGATTTGAACCACCAAACTGCCAGCCTTTCTGATCGACAAGCTCAACGTCTTAGCCACTGAGGCATTGCATCCCATTTGACAAATGTACACTGAGCTCAAAGAAGAGGAACAAATAAAAATTGCTCAGCTTCTTAAAAAATGGTTTTTGGGGATGCTGGTTCAGCACCTTATTGCTTTTATTTTTAGCTGTGCAAGCACAGCACCAAAGTCAATTTCCCTCCCCCCCCCAAAAAAATGGAAATAACAACAAAAGCAAACAAAGAGACGTGGAAAAGTGCACACAGGAATGACTCTCTGTATTCTGTATTTCCAAGCAGAAATGTTTATAGATAAACAAAAACTTTGATTCCGGCCACTGAATCTTACATCTTGCTCACTGTGGGATCCCAAGGAGAGCAACCAGGATTGAAGTCTCTGCACCCTTTTGCTTTATGGCACCCAAGAAGGGGACTCCCTGCCTCTCTTGGCCATGCCCCCCCCTCACCCAGCACTTCTTGCAATTCTAATCCAAGTTTTCCGTGCCCTTGAGATAGAAAAGAGCATATCCAGTTGGGGATAAACCTTTCCTTGCTTGCAAGCTTCATCCCAAGCTATTGGCATCCCATTATTTTGCAGCTGGAGTGATGTCCCATGTTTTTTAAACGTCTTCGATTCCAAACAAAATAATTTATTTTAGTTTTCCAGGGTTTTGCAATAACAGTTTTGGCAGCTGTGGGCCAAACTCAAGTCCCTCATTTCTGTTGCTGAAGAATCATCTCAAAGAAACCACTAAGGGTGAGTCCACTTAGAATTCCTGCATTCGGCATTCAAGATTGGGACTTCTTTGAAATTTCTCTGGTCGTTTGAACATGGCGATGTTGCACAGATTCTCCTGTGGCTGCTTTGGCCTTGAGGTGCTGTAACGGACCCCACCTAGAGAAATGCATCCAATTTTGGTCACCACACTATAAAAAAGATGTTGAGACTCTAGAAAAAGTGCAGAGAAGAGCAGCAAAGATGATTAGGGGACTGGACTGCCCTGGAGGCTTTGGGCCTCTTTGCTGCTTGGCTCCAGGAGTTCCTGGAAGAAGCACAAGGAAGGCCAGAGGCAAGCTGGTGCCTGTCCTTCAGCCTTGGGTGATGGCATGGAATGGGTGATGGCTATCTCAAAAAAAGTGGGACAAAGGTCTCTTATCATCTCCCTTAGAAAGGTGAGAGAAGTTTGTTTGGACACAGGGACTTCATAAAATTAATTAAAATGAGCCGTGGTGGTGCAGTGGTTAGAGAGCAGTACTGCAAGCTGCATCTGCTGTCTGCTCTCTTCAGTTGGGCAGTTCAATTCTCATTGGCTCAAGGTTGACTCAGCCTTCCATCTTTCTGAGTCGGGTAAAATGAGGACCCAATTTTTTGAGGCAATATGCTGACTCTGTACACTGCTTAGAGAGGGCTGTAAAGCACTGTAAAGCACTATATAAGTCTAAGTGCTATTGCTAAGTTCCTTCTGGGCTAAATCTCAGGGGGCTTCAAGGCTGAAGAAAATTTGGAGATGGCATAAAAGCAGATATGCAGTGGTAATTTTACTCTCTCTTCATGGCTGACTCTCCTTTTTCCTACTGGGATGTGGACTGAGTCTGCAGTAGGTTCAGTTTACTAATCCGTAATTAATCCATTGCTATAATAACTCCCCAACGTAGTTCATTAATTTGTCCTATTTTATCACGCAGGTTTTGGAGCCCGAATTGCCTTATTTCTTCTTGTGTTTTCTAGAGAGTGTACGTTTCCTTTTCAGATGAACGTGTCCGTTCATTTCTTTGTACGTTGTATTAAATTGTGTAACTTCCTGTAGCCAGAAATAGAGCAGAAGTAAGAGAATAACAGACTTGGAAGGGATCTTGGAAGTATTCTAGTCCAGGGGCACCAGGGGTGGGCTTCAAAAATTTCAGCAATGGGTTCTCTGCCCGGTTGCTGGGTGGACGTGGCCATGGTGAGTGTGGCCTAGTCGGCCTCCTGCACCACTGGGGGGGGGGGGGTTGTCTTCCCCAGGCTCCAAAGGCTTTCCTCGAGCCTCTTGGAGGCGAAAAACTGCCTCTCCTGGGCTTTGGAGGCCCTGTGGAGGAACTTCCAGGAGGCCCATTTTTGCCCCTCCCCAAGCCTCCGTGCGGGCCCTGCACTTACCTTGCATCCAAAACACCCTGGAAGGGGTGGGATGGGTGGGGCCAGCCAGGGGTAGGATTTGAAGGTTTTCCGAACTGGCCGTAATGTTAGCTACTGGTTCTCCCGAACCTGGGCAAACCTATAGCAGCCCACCCTGGGTGGTCTCCAACCTTTTGGGCACCAGGGACCGAGAGAGAGTTTTCCATGGACTGAGTGTGCTGCCTGCATCGCGTGGATGGGATCCCTATTCTACTCCAACCCCCTGCTCAAGCAGAAGACCCTATACCATTCCAGCCGAGTGGCTGTCTCGTCTCTTCTTAAAAGCTTCCAGTGATGGAGCACCCACAACTTCTGAAGGCAACTTCTGTTCCACTGGTTAATTGTTCTCGCTGTCAGGAAATTTCTCCTGAGTTTTTGGTTACTTCTCTCCTTGATTAGTTTGCACCCATTGCTTCTTGTCTTGCCTTCTGATGCTTTGTTAAAAAATAAGTTGATCCCCTCTTCTTTACGGCAGCCCCTCAAATACTGGAAGACTACTATCATGCCATCCCTAGTCTTTCTTTTCTCTAGACCTGTGATGGCAAACTTATGGCACGTGTGGCACAGGTGGCACACAGAGCCATTTGTCAGGGCACGTGGGGCATTGCCCTATCAGCTGGGCAGCACAGCCTACCTTCGGTCTTCTTTTGACACCATTTTTGACTTCGGCCTTCTTTTGACACCATTTTTGACTTCGGCCTTCTTTTGAGGCCATTTTTCACCCTCTGGAGGGCAAAATACGACCCTATGAGCAAACCAGAAGTGACTTCCGGTTTGCTTGTAGGACCGGTTTTAGCCATGAAGGCTCCAGAGCATGAGAAATGGGCCATATGGACAAACCGGAAGTCACTCCGGTTTGCTCGTAGGGTCATTTTTTGTCCTCCGGAGCCTTCAGGGAAGCCCCCTGAAGCCTCCAGAGGGCTAAAGCCAGCCCTACGAGTAAACCGGAAGTCCATTCCTGAATTTCCAGTTTGCCCATAGGGCTGATTTTTCATGCTCTGGAGGCTTCAGGGAAGCTCCTGAAGCCTCCGGAGGACCTCCGGGGGTGTGGGGAGGAGGCTGTTTTCACCCTCACCATGCTCCTATAAAGCCTCTGGGGCCTGGGGAGGGTGAAAAAAGCATGCCAAAATGGGGGGCAGCGCTGGTCATGCGCGCAGGCTCGCTGGGGTCATACACATAGGATTATGGGTGTGGCATGCCCACACACGATCCCCCCCTGTGCTCCCCCCGCTTTTGGCACGCGAGCCAAAAAAGGTTCGCCATCGCTGCTCTAGACTAACCTGGGATTCCTTGTCCTGGCTTCAGGAGAATAAGTTGACCCCTTCTTCTCTGTGGCAGCCCCTCAAATATTCAAAGGCTACTATCGTGTCCACTCTAGTCTTCCTTTTCACTAGACTAGACATACCCAACTCCTTGCTGCAACCATTCTTCATTTGTTTTAGCCTCAGGGCCTCCCAAATTATTTTGGGGACTCTGGCCAGATGGCCATCCCTCTGTTTTAAGAACTCTTGAGCAGACATTCTCTAGTCTTGTTCTTTAAAGATTTGGTTAATTATTAATCTTTTGGTCCTGACAGCTTGAAGGTATTTAGCATAACAAAGAGTCAAGACAGTCAAGATCCAGGGGCAGCCCTGCCACTTAAACCTGCCTAAGTCAATATTTATGGTAACAGGTGAGGCAAAGTTGGGCACCTGATTTGGGTGTTGGTGGAAAAGAGATTCAACAGGAGTTTTCTCTTGATTTGCTGAAACGGAGGGGAAGGAGGTGCCATTAGGCTCCACAGCCGAAGATCTCAAATTGCCAGTAGAATCTCAGACAGGACGTGGCTAGATGTGTCTCTGGTGGAGACAGGGGTAAAGATGTTCACAGATTACAGGTAGTTCTCGACTTACGACCACAGACGAGCCCAACCTTTCTGTTACTAAGTGAGACATTTGCGGTGTGAGCTTTGCCCCCCCCCCCACTTCTTTGACATTTCCTGCCAGACAGGTTAAGTGGATCACCGCAGCTGTTAAGCTAGCAACACGGTCGTTAAGCGAATCGGGCTTCCCAGTTGACGTTAGCTTATCAGAAGGTCACAAAAGGGGATCGTGTGACCGTGGGACACTGCAACCGTCGTAAATATGAACCAGTGGTCAAGGATCTGAATGTTGATTGCGTGGCTACGGGGAGGCCGCAAGGGTCGTAAGGGTGAAAAATGGTTGTATGACATTTTTTTCAGCGTTGTTGTAACTTTGAACAAAATGAACTGTTGTTAAGTCGAGGACGACCTGTAAAAGAGTTCAGCTCTATGCAAAAAGCAAAGCTGGGCTGCAGGGCTTCAGTTCCATAGATGTGTTTCTGCCTATGGCTGTGAGAGAGATCTTGGAGTCCTAGTGGACAACCATTTAAATAGGAGCCAGCCGTGTGCAGCAGCTGCAGAAAAAGCCAACACAGTTCTAGGCTGCATCAACAGAGGGACAGAATCAAGATCACGTGAAGTGTTAATACCACGTTATAATGCCTTGGTAAGGCCACACTTGGAAGACTGCATTCACTTTTGGTCGCCAGGATGTAAAGAAGGGGTGGAGACTCTAGAAAGAGTGCAGAGAAGAGCAACAAAGATGATTAGGGGACTGGAGGCTAAAACATGTAAAGAACGGTTGCAGGAACTGGGGTTTGTCTAGTTTGATGAAAAGAAGGACATGGGGTGACATGACAGCTGTGTTCCAATATCTCAGGGGCTGCCACAAAGAAGAGGGAGTCAAGCTATTCTCCAAAGTACCTAAGGGCAGGACAAAAAGCAGTGGGTGGAAACTAATCAAGGAGAGAAGCAACCTAGAACTAAGAAGAAATTACCTGACAGCGAGAACAACTCATCAGTGGAACAACTTGCCTCCAGAAGTTGTGAATGCTCCAACAGTGGAAATTTTTAGGAAGAAATTAGATAACCATTTGTCTGAAGTGGTGTAGGATTTCCTGACTAAGCAGGGGGTTGGACTAGAAGATCTCCAAGGTCCCTTCCAACTCTGTTGTTCTATTCTATCCTCAGTTATTCCTTTGAAGGCTTGTGGGTCACTTGTTCTTCATCCCAGGACCGACCCGACTCTTGGATCTTGCCCCATTGTGTCATTTCGTGTCCATGGCACATGTTCTGATATAAATATTTGTTAGCAGTGGGGGAAGGCAGTCTCATAAATTACACTATATCAGGTATCAAAGGAGGGGAAGTCCCTTGTACTCCGGAAAAAAAGACAGGATATAAATATAGTAAATACATCTTGATAGTAAATAAATAAATACATCTTTAAGGCCGCCGTGGTTTTAGCACCACACTGTTTGCCTGTGGCAAATGAACACTTGACAAAGTTTGTTAAGTCAGCTGAGAGCAAGCTAAGCTCTTCAAACTTATGTCTGGTAAACATAGGTCTGGTAAACTCACCAATTTGTTTTTCTCGTCATGTACATGTATACAGTGCTGAAATTCAATTTTTTTTACTACCAGTTCTGTGGGCATGGCTTGATGGGTGTGGTGTGGCTTGGTGGGCGTGGCAGAGGAAGGATACTGCAAAATCTCCATCCCCTCCCCACACTGGAGCCAGCCAGAGGTAGCATTTGCCGGTTTTACGAACTACTCAAAATTTCCGCTACCGGTTCTCCTAACTACTCAACATTTCCGGTTCTCTAGAACCTGTCAGAACCTGCTGGATTTCACCCCTGCATGTATACCTCTGAACTAGACTATGTTGTTTCTCTGTGTCATATAATATATGTGGGCATATGCATAATTTTGTAGTTAATTATGTTCAGGGGTTTGCTACTACGGATTTTCCCAGGTTTGAGAGAACCTGTAGCTAATGTTTTGGCCGGAGAACTTCCAAATCCCACCCCTGGCTGCCCCCCGCCCACCATGCCCCACCCCTGGCTGGCCCCACCCACCACACCCCACCCCTGGCTGGCCCTGCCCACCATGCCCCACCCCTGCCACCCCACCACGCCTCTCCCAGGAGTCTCCACGTGACCTGTTTTAGATGCGAGGTAAGTGCAACGCCCACGCACAAGCTCGGGGAGGGGGGAAAACGGGCCTCCTGGAAGGCCTCCAGAGCCCAGGGGAGGCAGTTTTCACCCTCCCAGTGGCTGGAGGAAAGCCTCCGGAGCCTGGGGAAGGTGCAAACGCCCCCCGCCGCTGTGGTACAAATGCCCCTCCTGCTGTGGTAGGCCACGCCCACCATGGCCACATCCACCCAGGAATCCAAGCAGAGAATCCATTGCTGAAATTTTTGAAGCCCATCCCTGCTTACGTTGGAAGAGATATCCATCTGGTTCAACTCCAAGCAGGGAGAAAGACCCTGGAAACATGGAGGGTGGTTGGAACGATGGTTTATTGATGAACAGGACCAGGTGAGTTTGAGGTCCTGGGTAGCTGACCACATGGAGTGGAGAGTGAAGTTTGTTTATAGCCTCTCTTGGACCTTGCCCTTGAGCTTCCTGTTCCTGTGGCAAGGGCATGTATCACATTGGCTGTAGTCAGACTCCCATGGGGCCATGTGGGGTCATGTTTGTCTGAATCAAGTTTGGTTGAAGCATGGAGGGAGATGCAATGTTCCCCAGGTGATTGTGCCATGTGGTGAGCTCTGCTGATAGATAATCCTATTATGTTCTGCCGGGTCATGTCTTAATCCCATCACCCTGAAGCTGAAGGTCTTTTGTCTTATAGGTAGGCTGGCCCAGTCCTTCTTAATGGGCACCAAATATCTGCTGGGGGCAGGGAGCTGGGGCTGAGTTTAAGTCTTCCTTAAGATTTCCATTTCTCTTTTAGGGGAAATATAATAGTTTGCCTTTTTAAATATTTCTTAAAATATTTCATTCTTCTAGGAAGGGTGACTTCACTCACTCATTTATTTATTTACTAGTTGATAAACTAGTCTATTTATTTATAGGGGGAAAATGTCTGGACCAAATGTAATTTCTAATGTTAGATTTTCCCCCTTACCAGAGCGAGCTCCTTTGTGGAGTATTGTGAAGCCGTTACCATAGCAACTCCACTGCGCTGTACAGTAGAATCAATTTTACAGCAGTACAGTAGAAGCCACTTTAAGGCACAACAGGCTGTATCTTAACAGAACACCCCCCACCCCATGGGTGTTAGGGCTGTCTTATCCCCACAGTATTTGTTTCCAGAGAGTAAGTCATCTGTGTACCAAATTAGGTTGAAATTGCTCGAGGCGTTCCAGAGTTATGCTGGAACACACACACACACACACACACACACACACACTTATATATGTAGATTTATTTATTTATTTTGGCATGTTTATGTAGTGTATATTTGAGATGTTGACCCTTTGAGAGCTGTATACAACAAAATTTCATTTTAATGTATGCTGATTAGTGTACATTCAAACTGACAATAAAGTTATTCTAAGTTCTCCCAAGTTCTAGGTTCTATCTCAGTTTTGGATTATTTTGGTCTGGTTGTACTTGAAATGTCCCTTTGACAATGCCCTGAAACACTTTTAAATCCACTCCTGTACAGTGCTTTTAAAAAAAACCGATTTTCCTTCAACAGAGCTCCAGACTTACCTGCAGTCTTACCGTCACGGTGTATGGAATATAATTGTAAAGTTTATTGCTGAAGACAGGTTCACGCTTCCTAGTGGCAAAATGCTTCCCGCAAATGCGTTCATGCCCACCGCCTAATTTGTTCTTCTGACAGGCGTAATTAACAGCCTGAGGTTGAGAGCTGACTCAGTCCGTGGTTTGGGGTGTGAGTAGCATTAAAGGCTGTCCCTGCTCCTTGCATGGGAGCCTCAAGGGAGTCCCACCCTTCTGTTCCCAATGGCAGAACTTAATACTGGAGGTAGTTCACTAGTTAAAATTCAGTGCTTCCCCTGCCCCTGGGTTCCCTTCTTTCCAATCTTTTTTATTTTTTGAATATATATTTATTGGTACATTTTCTTCTTTAAAAACATTTTAAAAAATCCATGTCTACCTGAACAGAGTGTTGACTGGGCACAATTAATTTTAATATAGATACAATAACCATAGCCATACTCTTACCATTCTGCCTTTGCTGAAGGTACCAAGTCCTGAAGAAACTAGCTTTTAATGGAAATTATAGGTGACTGAGGTCTCCCTTCTTTTAGAAAGATGTGTGAGCTTAATCAAGATTGAGTAATGGAGCAACAATATAAGTACATCCAACTATATTAATTTGACGTGGGTTAAAAGATGAGATGACAAAATCATGAGACTGCATCTCACTAACCTTGGCCATGTCCTGTGGAGGAATTCACTGGAGAAAGCAATTATGCTTGGAAGAGGAAGGAGAACATTTGTAGCTCAAGGTTGGCATGAGGGGACCTTGGTCCTCGCTGAGCTTGCTTGTTTTCTTGCAGATGTTTCATTCCCCAAACTAGATAACATCCTCATTGCTAGATGATATCATTTAGTTTGGGGAATGAAACATCTGCAAGGTCAGAGAGCACCAAGGACCTCTTAGGTTTGGAAGAGTTAGCTGTAGAAAAGAAACCAAGCTGTTAAAGAACATGGTGGTTAGACACTATCAAAGCTGACACGGGACAGAGCATAGAACAACTCAAAGAAGTAGTGCAGGATTGGAAGATATGGAGAGACTTGGCCCATAGAGTATCCAAGAGTCGGACATGACTGAATGGATATCACCATTTCCACCGCCACCACCATCAAAGATGAGATGGATTCTCCCCTTCTCGTAGTTATTCTCTATGTCAGGGGTGTCCAAACTTGGGAACTTTAAGACTTGTGGACTTCAACTCCCAGAATTCCCCAGCCAGCCATGCTGGCTGGGGAATTCTGGGAGTTGAAGTCCACAAGTCTTAAAGTTCTCAAGTTTGGACACCCCTGCTCTATGTGAAGGGGATCTTGTGAGACAGTCCCCGATTCACACAAGCATTAAGCCATGCTTTGTTTTAGCAACTTTGGGAAGCCCTCCCCCCACAGAAGAATGAAATATTTGGGGGAATATTAAAAAGGCAGGATAGAATATTTCCCCTAAAGGAGAAATAAATTTTTTTAAGGGAAGGAGAAACTCAAGAGGCACAGTTTCCCTCTCCCAGGCAGAAATTGAGGAGGCCAGCTTTTAGAAATGCAGATTTAGTAATCCATCCAGAGAGACTGGGTGAAGACAAGAGACTCAGATAAGCAACAAACAAAAAATTAACAAAATTAGCTCAGAAAAGCACCAAGGATTTGCATCTCCTCTTTTGCCTAGAGAGCCAGCTATGAGCCCTACATAACCTCTAGATGTCCCCCATGGGAATCTGACAGCAGCAAATAGAATATTAAAGGACATGTTCTTGCACAGGAACAGGAAGCTCAAATACAAAGCCCAAAGAAGGTATAAGCCCCCACCAGTACTCTCAACTCCATTTTGTCAGCTACACCAGAACCATAAACCCATGTGGTTCTCCTTCATCAATAAATGGACCTTCTTTTCAGTCAGCCCCCATTTTGCTTCCAGCTTCTTTCTCCCAGCTTGGAACTGAACAAGTTGGATTTTCCTTCCAACACCACCATTATGGGATTCATTTTTTTTATTACCGGTTCTGTGGGCGTGGCATGGTGGGCGTGGCATGGCTTGGTGGGTGTGGCAGGGGAAGAATATTGTAATATCTCCTTTCCCTCCCAGGGAAGGTTACTGCAAAATCCCCATTTCCACCCCACTCCAAGGAAAGGATACCGTAAAATCTCCATTCCCTCCCCACCCCACTAATGGGCTTCCCAGCTCTGTTCTCCTGTGCAGGGACTCCAATCAGCTGGGACTCGGGAGGCAGGGAATAGATGGGGCCCAGTCAGAGGTGGTATTTACCGGTTCTCCAAACTACTCAAAATTTCTGCTACTGGTTCTCCAGAGCTGGCCAGAAGCTTCTGAATACCACCTCTGAACACCATGATGGGCCTCATTCCCAACAGGAAAGCATAAACCATGGTTTATAAACCACCAAGTTTTAGGTTTTTTTTCCACCAGCTAAAACAACCTCATTCAGAGTGAGTATAATGTTTGAACCTGCCCACCCTGGACCATGGAAGTCTAATTTCCAGGAAGACCTTCCAAAGGGATGTCCTCCTTCCTAAAATTTAAGGAAAAGCTTGAGGCTTTTGAAAATTTGCTTTTCGGTGGCATTTTCAAATTACTGTTGTGGACCCGAGGCGTTCTTGATTGGCAAGAAGATTGAATTGCATTTTGTGCGTAACGCTATAGGGAAACTTGCAGCTGTTTTTACAATAACTTCAGCAAATCTTGGAAAACAGATTAAAGGTCATAACACAATTTGCTACTGGGAAAATGCTGGCCTCTTGTTTCCATAAACAAATGATCTGAAATTATTGTGAGCCGTGGAAGGGGTTAATTCGTCTGGCATTTCCTTTGATCTTTTTCTTGAAAAGGCTATTCGGAGGCTGAGAGAGAGAAGGGAGAAAATAGGAGGCTTGTTAGAAAATAAGAATCTGAAAGGATACTGAGAAAGTGGAGAATTAGATCAGAGATTGGAATGGAATAGAATAGAATAGAGGAGAGGAGAGAATGAATAGAATAAAATAGAATAGAATAGCAGAGTTGAAAGGGACTTTGGAGGTCTTCTAGTCCAACCCCCTGCTCAGGCAGGAAACCCCATACCATTTCAGACAAATGGTTATCCAATCTCTTCTTAAAAACTTCCAGTGTTGGAGCATTCACAACTTCTGGAGGCAAGTTGTTCCACTAGTTAATTGTTCTCACTGTCAGGAAATTACTCCTTAGTTCTAGGTTGCTTCTCTCCTTGATTAGTTTCCATCCATTGCTTCTTGTCCTGTCCTCAGGTCCTCTGGAGAATAGCTCGTTTGATACGGGTACCCCTCACTCGCACCCTCCAACTATGAATTGAATTGCTGGGTTATTTCCAAATGCTTTACTGCTGATGCGTTTTGAATGACAATTCTTGCAAAGCCACACTTTGAAGCTTTGCTCAGGGTGACTTGAATACAATAAGGCTCATCGTTTTCCTTCATTGAACATATCGCAGTCCAAAAAGCTTTCAACAGAATGACAGAGTTGGAAGGGACTTTGAAGGTCTTCTAGTCCAACCCCTTGCCCAGCAGGAGAACCTATACCATTCCAGACAAATGGCAGTCCAATCTCTTCTTAAAAGCCCCCAGTGAGGGAGCAGCCATAACCTTTGAAGGCAAGCCATTCCACTGATTGATTATTTTCACTGTCATGAATTTCTCCTTAATTATAGGTTGCAGAGCATTCCTTGATAAGTTGCCATCCATTACTTCTTGTCTTCTTGCCTTCCAGGCCTTTGTCAAATAGATTGTCCTTCTCTTCAAACATTGGAAGACTACAATCATGTCACTCCTAGCACTTCTCTTCATTAGACTAGACATCTCCAGTTCCTACAACTGTTCCTCCTATGTTTCGGCCCCCAGCCTCCTAATTCCAGAGTCTCAATGTCTTTTTTTTTTTTGTTATCATGATGACCAGAACTGTACAGTTTCCAGTGAGGCCTCTCTAGATATTGAGTGGGAGCGAGCCTCATTGGTCACGCTGCCCTGGGTTGAAATTGTCTGAATTGCCATTTTAAAATTTGGGATAAGGCGGTGGATGGCGCCGAAATCTTGACTAAAATAATTACGTCAAAGAAATTCTCCCTTTTGCTGGAGCGCCGTGTAATATCTGCATTATTATGGAAAAATACAGTTTGGGTGAATTGGAGCAGTCTCAGCCTTGGAAAGAAGCTGTTTTCTATTTGGGCTGCAGGTCATGTGAGTTATTCCAAGGTCGGCTCAAAACTCTTCCCCTCCAGCCTAGAAGAAATTAATAATGTCTCTCTTGTGGCAAATTGTAGCCTTGCTTAATTTTAAGGCCTGGGAACAAAAGAAGAGGTGAGGGGGGGCTGTTGACTTATTTTCCAAAGCATTAGAAGGCACAACAAAAAAAATAACAGATGGAAACTAATCAAGGAGAGAAGCAACCTGGAATTAAGGAGAAACTTCCCAACAGAGAGAGCCATTAACCTGTGGAAGAGCTTGCCTTCAGAAGTTGTGAGTGCTTCATCACTGGAGGTTTTTAAGAAAAGATTGAAAAAGCCACGTATTTGAACTGCCATAGAGCTGTGATGGTGAACCTATGGCACATGTGCCCAAAGTGGCACGCAAAGCCATGTTTCCCGGCACGCGTGGCCTTGCCTGTTTGTCTTCCGGGTTTCTGGTAGGCATGCGTGTCCAATGATCAGCTGTCCTTCAGTTCCAAAAACTGGCATGCGCATGCACACCGCCCAACTGATTGTCGGGTGTGCATGTGCTCCAGAACCCAAAAGTTTGGTTTTTCCAGAGCGCGATTCTTTTGCACGCGCGGCAGTGCCAAAAACCGCCTTGTGCGTGCATGCCGGCCAGCCGATTGTCAAATGAGCATGCTTGCTAGAAGCCAGAAGCCCGGCTTTTCTGGAGCGTGGCCCCAACAAGCGTGCGTGAGCATGATATTTCCATGCAACCTCTTCAGCACTCAGTGCTGAAAAGTTTCACTGTCACGGGTATAGGGTCTCCTGCTTGAGCAGGGGGTTGGACTAGAAGACCTTGTCAGGGTTCCAAGTAATAGACCCATAGCAAGCAAAACGCCAAGGCAGGCAGACTCCTCAGAGAATAGCTGTATTGCTAATATCATATTGGCACAGATCTGGTGAAAGCCGACTCTGAAGGGCCCCTCGGTTTTCACCTAATTAAAAGTGAATGTCTTTTCCTCAATCCCAAACAATCAGTCACATGGCCCAATCAAGCAGTGGAGGGATTCACTTACCTTCCCTACTGGTTTGCAAATGTGAGCGCACATGCCACCTTCTCCGCATGCGCACCACCTTCTGCGCATGTGCAGAAGGTCGCGCATTACATTGGGGCCGAGCCTCCCAAGGCTGCCACTACCAGTTCGCCCTAAGTGGAGAGAACTGACAGGAATCCACCACTGCAATTAAGACAGCATCCGCTGGTCTGCTGATATCACTCCTCCTTCCTCCGGCCAGGTGTGAGAACGTCCTTGGTTCCCAAGAGAAAGCATTTTGTTTTGACTACACAACCCCAGCTATCTCCCCCCCCCCATCCCTTAGCTCCAGTGTGGCAGCATTGAAGCCTGAAGATGGCTTGGGCCAGGTCCAGACCTCCAAGGTCCCTTCCAACTCTATTTTGTATGTTGTGTGTTTAAATCAGCTGAACCAGCCCTCCAGGACAACCATCTTTCCTCGTTGACTCTTGATGGCCAGGCAGGGTTTGTAGACATTTAAAGCTCTCTCTTCTACCCCAGGGATCTGTAGCCAAGGGTCTCCCATTTGCTTGCTTGCTTCCTAACACCCCATTCCCATTCTGAACAATAATGTTGCTTCTGATGTTTTCTCTGGCGTCTACCATGTTTACTTGGTCTTATGAGCCATGATGGCACAGTGATTAGAGTGCAGTACTGCAGGTTACTTCTGCTGCCTGCCGGCTGCCTGCAATTAGGCAGTTGAAATCTCACCAGGCTCAAGGTTGACTCAGCCTTCCATCCTTCTGAGGTGGGTAAAATGAGGACCCGGATTGTTGGGGGCAATAGGCTGACTCTGTAAAACCGCTGAGAGAGGGATGTAAAGCACTGTAAAGTGGTATATAAGTGCTGTTGCTATTGCTTATGAATCAGCTCAAGACAGTCCAATTTTTTTTTATTCTTAAAATTTTTAATAAGTTTTACAATTATTACCCCCTTTACCCTTCCCTCTTCTCCCATCCCTACCCTCTTCCCTCCCTCCCTCCCCCCAACCTCCCAGAGCAAAATGCAGGGTATAAACATTTAACAACCATACGCTAACATAAGCTAACTAATTTTTACATGTTACTATTCTTGTGCTTTAACTCCCCCCTTTATTAAACTAGCTTTGAATAAATTGTAGCATTCCTTATGCCTTCATTCATAAACTAACTGAAATTTTTTAGTCCGGTATTTGTTTTGAATATAGTCAATCTATCTTCTCCAGTCCTGCTTGTATTTCTCCTCTGAATGGTCCTTCAGAGATGCTGAGATTTTGGCCATCTCTGCTAAGTTTACTACTTTTAACGTCCATTCTTGGATAGTGGGCAACTCTTCCTTCTCCCAATACTGCGCCACCAACAATCTTGCTGCCATTGTTAGGTTCAAAATCGAATTAGTCTCTATAACAGTACAATCTGAAACTACACCTAACAAAAACAACTGGGGCGTCAACTTTATCCTCTTTTTCAAAATATTTTGAATAACCCACCATATTTTTATCCAAAATGCTTTAACTTTTTTACAAGTCAACCAAATATGGTAATACGTGGCATCAACACAGTCACATCTCCAACATTAAGATTGTAGATTCGGATACATACAGGCTAGCCTTTTTGGATCTAAATGCCATCTGTACAGCATCTTGTAAAAATTCTCTCTCAAGTTCTGAGTTTGTGTAAATTTTACATTTCTTACCCAAATCTCTTCCCATGTTTCCATCACTATTGGTTCTTCAAAATTTTGTGCCCATTTTATCACACAGTCCAAGTTGTTTTGATGCATGGGAACCTGAGCCAAAAGTTTCCATTGTTGAATTCTCAGACAGAATAAAACCGAAGAGGCTTTTCAGGGTGTGTCGAAATCAAGGCTTGAAATGTAAACTTTCTTCC
Source organism: Natrix helvetica (assembly GCF_964273705.1). Classification (NCBI taxonomy): domain Eukaryota; kingdom Metazoa; phylum Chordata; class Lepidosauria; order Squamata; family Natricidae; genus Natrix; species Natrix helvetica. The sequence goes on along the minus strand of NC_138549.1, from coordinate 13,440,032 downwards.
AGAGAGTCTCCTTCTTGTTGTTGCTCAGAAAACCTCCATGGGAATTCAAACAATGATAGACCTGTTCAGTCTTGGTCTGTTCAAACATGTATGTTCAAGCATCCTCTTAGCTCATGTGTTGCTGATCAGAATCACAACCTCTACATTTTCATTGGGAAGAGACAACATCCATTACAATAAGCTTTCTTAGTTTTGGACAAGCCAGTCTCCTCCTCCTTTACTACAGATAGCCCTCAACTCATTGCAATTTCTTTACTGACCGTTCAAGGTTACATCATCTGAAAAAAGTGACTTACGACCATTTTTCACGCTTAATGAGCATTGCGGCATCTCCATAGTCATGCGATCAATATTCAGATCCTTGGCAACTGGTCTATACTTATGACGGTTGCAGTGTCCTGGGGTCACGGGATTCAATTTTTGTGACCTTCTGACAAGCCAAGTCAGCTGGGAAGCCAGATTCACTTTACAAATGGGTTACCCACTTAACAGCTGCAGTGATTCGCTTTAATGACTGTGGCAAGAAAGGTCGTAAAGCTGGGCAAAACTCACTTGACACGTGTTCTCGCCTAGCAACAGAAATGTCGGCCTCGATTGTGGTAGTAAGGCGAGGACTGTTAAGGACGCGATGGCTTAGTGGCTAAGACACGAGCTTGTCGATCAGAAAGGTCGGCAGTTTGGCGGTTCGAATCCCTAGCGCCGCTCCTGTTACTTGTCCCAGCTTTTGCCAACCTAGCAGTTCAAAAGTACGTTAAAAATGCAAGTAGAAAAATAGGAACCACCTTTGGTGGGAAGGTAACAGTGTTCCATGCACTTTTGGCGTTGAGTCATACTGGCCACATGACCATGGAGACGTCTTCGGACAGCACTGGCTCTTTGGCTTAGAAACGGAGAAGAGCACCGCCCCTAGAGTTGGCAACGATTAGCACCCATGTGCAAGGGCAACCTTTTAAGGTAAGAACTATCGGTATTGAAGCGTCATGCTTTTGCTCAGTAGGAGCATTTTCAAGCATGGCTGCTTTTCCCACTGCAATCGCCGTAACCCAATCAGCCCCCAACCGAGTAAAGTTCATCTTAGGGAGGATTCTGGCTGCCCCCAGACCCAGAAACAGTGCATGTGTGATACCCCCCCCCGCCTGCCCCCCATGCATGCATGCATGTCTCTGCAGAACCCCCCAAATCAGCTGGCTGGTAGGGGTGCATGCACATGTGCGGTGGAGCCGATGGCTTACATGCCCGCAGAGATAGCTCCGTTTGCCACAGATACGCCATAGGTTTGCCATCACGGCCCTAGGGCCCTCCAGGCAGGAGAGCTTCATAATATCATGAGCCCCTTCTGCCTTTGCCTTGGAAAAAGGAGAGCTGGAAACACAGCCTGCCTATGTCTAATATTCTCTCAACCGATTCCATGGTTGGCTCTGCTTGGGGTTAATTTTAACCCCCTTGGAAGCTGGTCATTGAATCCCTTTCTGGTATTCCCAGAACACCCCATCCCTCACGGGTTGGCATGTGATGGGCTGAGAGCCAGAGAGTGACTCATCCAACACCCTGCAGCCAGAGGGAGAACAACTCCTGGAGAAGGCGCTGCAACAAACACACCCATTTTGTACCCTCTGTCAGAGGAAATAAACATCTTGGCATAGGGCACATTCAGTTCTCCGTTTTGGGGAGTGATGATTTAAGCACCTTTGCCTTGAAAATTCAAGGCTGAGATATTTGAATGCTGTTCGAGAACCGACTGCTGCTGACTTAGTTATTTGCGGAGCAGTTCATTTAGTAAGAGGTTGTTGTGAGCAGGAAGCCTGTGTAGATAAGGGAGCAAGGATTCTGTTGGCAGAGACTAATCAAATTGTTCTGCTCTTGCCCTGCCAGTCCACTTGTTTTGCTACTGATAAGTGTATAAAATCTTCTTTGTCCCTTTATTAGGCTTGCTGGTCTCCATCTTATCGAGAGTGGGGGAAGGATACCTGTCTGGGCAAGCAAGAAAAACACATTTTAGGTTACTACAGTTTTGGGAGGGACGTGGTGGCTCAGTGGCTGAGACGCTGAGCTTGTCGATCAGAAGGTCAGCAGCTCAGCCGTTCGAATTCCTAGCGTCGCATAACAGGGTGAGCTCCCGTTACTTGTCCCAGCGTCTGCCAACCTAGCAGTTCTAAAGTACGTAGAAAATGCGAATAGAAAAATAGGAACCACTTTGGTGGGAAGGTGCTGGCTCTTTGGATTAGAAATGGAGATGAGCACCGCCCCCTAGAGTCAGGAATGACTAGCATGCAAGTGCGGGGGTACCTTTATCTTTACTTTACAGTTTGGGGATTCAGTAACCCAGCTTGCACAATGCATTCATTTTTTAACAGAGAGTAGAGTAGAGAAGAGTAGAACAGAACAGAACAGAATTCTTTATTGGCCAAGTGTGATTGGACCAGTGGTGGGTTTCAAAATTTTTTAGAACCTCTTCTGTAGATGTGGCCTGGGTGGGAGTGGCTTGCCAGCCATGTAACTGGTTGGGCGTGGCCAACTTGTAAAATGTGGTGAAACTCACTTAACAACGCTCTTGCTTAGCAACCAAAATGTTGGCTCAGAAACTCTGGCATTTGAAGCACGCAAGTCTTAAAGCTGTCAAGATAGAAGACCCTTGAACCCCTAACCCTTTAGAAAAAAAACCCCCAGGGGTGTTCAAACTTGACAGCTTTAAGACTTGTGGACTTCAACTCCCAGAATTCCTCCTCCAGTCATGTTGGCTCAGAAACTCTAGCATTTGAAGCACGCAAGTCTTAAAGCTGTCAAGTTACAAGACCCTTGCACCCCTAACCCTTTAGAAAAAAAAACCCAGGGGTGTTCAGACTTGACAGCTTTAAGACTTGTGGACTTCAACTCCCAGAATTCCTCCTCTCGCTCTTCATCTTGATGATGTGCAGACGGGCGGGGGGAGGGAGCTGGAACCGGTTCTAAACGGCACTGTAGATTTGTGGAACCTCTCCTATAGAAGAGCTTAGAACTGGCAGGAACCCACCCCCGGATTGGACCCACAAGGAATTTGTCTCTGGTGCACAAGCTCTCATACGAACAACAAAGCAATAAGACATAGGTCATAAACCATAAGATACAAACAACCATTGATCTGTCATAATATACCAAGAGGAGAAGGTAGTAGGAAAGATGAGAGGTGACAAAGATGAAAAGATGAGAGGTTGAGAAAGATGAAACGATGACAAGGATAATAGCAAATCAGCCTACTATATGGGTAAATGTCTTTAGGCATAAGACAGTGATTGCTGTGGGTGTTAGATAAGTGATGGTTTGGGGAAAGAAACAATCCTTGTATCTAATTGTTTTTGGCACACAATGCCCTATTGCGGCATTTGAGGAGGGGGAAGTTGAAACAATTTATCTCCAGGATTTTGTGTGTGTGGAGGGGGTCTGTAGATATTTTCTCAGCCTTCTCTCTAGTTTGTGCACTAGTATAGGTCCCCAATGGAAGACAGGCTGGCTGCAATTATTTTTTCTTCTTCTGTCCTAACTATCTGTTGAAGTCAGTGTCTGTCCTGTTTGGTTGCTGTGCCAAACCGGATGGTTATAGACGTATAAATGACGGACTCAATCATTCTTTTCTGGAACTGAATGGACAGATCCTTGGGCAGTCTGAGCTTCCTGGGTTGATGCAGGAAGGAGACCATTGATATTTATTGTTGATATTAATGATATTGATATATCTATTCTGTCTTCTTTGTTGTTCGGAATCAACACTTTGGGCTACCTGCAGTTTAAGCGAAAGAAACACGATTATTGATCAAAGCATAAAACTTATTTTTTGTCCTGAAACGGAGTCTTGCGGGCTTTTGTTTTGTAGGAAGTTAGCACCTACCCCTCTCCTAGAAAATGAAATATTTGAGGAAATATTAAAAGGACAGAATATTTTCCCCCTAAAAGGGAGGCAGAAACTCAGCCCCCCACACCTTAGTCAATGGGCCATTAAGCCCCGAGCCAGTCTATTCTACATAACAAAGATCTACCTCCTTCAGGCAGAGCCATAATGGGAATCCCAAAGCCCTTTCATTACATCATCACCCAGCAAGAATCAACCAAGCCTGGGACACAGGACTACAGAATTGCCCCTGCATGGCCCCATGGGAGTCTGACAACCAATCAGAATACAAGCTCAAATTCAAAAGCCCAGAGAGGGCATAAAACCCAGGCACTCTCAGCATCTCTTCCCTTTTCCCCCAGGACCTCAAACCATGTGGTCTCGTCCATCATCAATAAACCTTCTTTCCAAGCAACTTCCATGAGTCCAGTATCTTTTCCCCCACTTGGAACTGAACCCAGATGGGCATTTCTTCCAACAGTTTTGATTATAAATAAGTAGACCAAGTCTTCAGATGGGGCCCCCAACAAATATTATGAAAAATAGTATATTAATACATAACCTAGAAGCAAATGTTCAGTTGTGAGGAAGGAAAAAAATATCAAGTGTAGAGAAGGCTGGACCCGTATGAATATTTTGACAGTGGTTTGCTCTCCAAGTTTGTTTCAATTTAGTTTCTGAACATCATTAACAGGATATAAATGTCTGGACATTATAAGCTAAGGAGAATAGGACAAACAAATTCTACTGATGATGTTACCTAGTCTGGTAAAGAAACGTTCAGAAACTAAATTGAAAACAAGGTTGGAGAGCAAACCACGGCCAAAATCTAAAACCAGAGCTACAAGTATTTTCTATTATGTCAACCTTACAAATATTTTCTAAGATCACTCTTTTAATTTCACTCTAGAGATGAGAATAGGTGCAATGTTGGGGGGAAAGGGACACTTTTAAGCTAAGCAACTTTTCTTCAATGGGTTGGGCTACTCTTTTCCTTATGGTAGCTTCTTCTCTGCTAATATTGTACTGCTAACCAGAGCATACAAAACATTTGATGGACCAATTCTTGAACACAGCTCAGCTGTCTGGAACCCGCACTGCATATCAGACATTAATACAATCGAGCGAGTCCAGAGGTATTTCACGAGAAGAGTCCTCCGCTCCTCTGCTCACAACAGAATACCTTATGCCACCAGACTTGAAATGTTGGGCTTAGACAACTTAGAACTATGCCACATTTGGTCTGACCTAAACGTAGTACACAAAGTCTGCTACAACGTCCTACCTGTCAATGACTACTTCAGCTTCAACCACAATAATATACAAGCACACAACAGATACAAACTCAAGGTAAACCGCTCCAAACTCAATTGCAGAAAATACGACTTCAGCAACAGAGTGGTCAATACCTGGAATGCTCTACCTGACTCCGTTGTTACATCCTCAAACCCCCACAACTTTAACCTTATAGACTGTCTACTGTTGACCTCACCCCATTCCTAAGAGGTCCGTAAGGGGGCTTTGCATAAGTGCACCAGCGTGCCTAATGTCCCTGTCCTATTGTCCCCATTTATTTGTACCCATTTCCTGTGTTCTTATTCATGTTTATTCTTATTCCTGTTATCTTGTACATGAGTGATAGACTAAATAAATAAATTAAAAATTTTTAAAAATATTTTCTAAGTTCACTCTTTTAATTTCACTCTGGAGATCAGATTAGGTGCAATGTTGGGGTGAAAGGGGAAAAGGACACATTTAAGCTAAACAACTTTTCTATAATTTCAGATGTGTTGGGCTATGCTTTCCTTATGGTATGCTGCTGCTTCAGTTGGACATCTGGCCAGGTTTCACGAAGGAGTCATTTGGATGGTTGACATCTTAATTGTTTCTCCTCTACCCACTTTGCAGGATCTCTAGTTTCAATCCTTCTGGTTTTTCCCATCCTCCCTTCACTGAATAATTCATTCCCCTTTAGCAACACTTCCCCAGGCATGATGGAGATTCAGAAGGAAGGCTTTCTGGAATCCTGGATGTTTTGCAAGCGCCTGTAGAATGCAGTCTGAATCCATCATGGAAATACCTTCATGAAAGGCTTTCCCCCTATTTTTAGAGATGCTTGGGTCCTGTAAATGCAGATGCCTTGTTTTGAAGTCTTAAAATAACAAAAATACCCCGCCCCAAGCTCCCTTTGGCAGCTTCCCAGATCAATGAACTCATATGGGCTGCAATGGATTAACACAAATGTAGTTGATTATATCATGTGAATGTTAGTCAGTGAATCTGGTGGTTTGAATGCCCACACATACCCATCTGTATCAGAGCATTAATTCTGCAAACAAAGGGGGTCACGGATTGGCTTATGTCCCTCAGAAATCCTTTGCTTTGGGGGAGGAAAAGGCCTCCTAGGAATGGATTTGCTTCCTCTAACTTTTATAAAGTCACTGCCACTTATTCCTGTAATTCTAGACTGTTTCTCTCGGCAGGGCTGTCTTAAAGTATGGGCCTGATGGGCATCTGCCTGTGAGCCCTACAGGCATAGGGGGCCCATACTAATTTCTGTATGTTAACCCTTCAATGCACCTTATATCCTATGGCTGGATTCAAATTTTTTACTACCGTTCTGTGGGCTTGGCTTTGTGGGCGTGGTGTGGATTTGTGGGTGTGGCTTTGTGGGCATGGCAGGGGAAGGATACTGCAAAATCCCCATTCCCTCCCCACTCCTGGGGGAAGGTTACTGCAGAATCCCCATTCCCTCCTCACTCCACTAACCTGCTTTCCAGCTCCGTTCTCCTGTTCAGGGCAACAAAAGAAGATCAGCTGGGAGGAAGTGGTGGGCAAAAGGGGTGCGGCCAGCCTATTTTCCGGTTCTCTGAACTACTCAAAATTTCTGCTACCAGTTCTCCAGAACCTGTCAGAACTGGCTGAATACCACCACTGCTTGTATCATATAAATACAGCAACTGTATGGCATACTGAGTACTATTGTGTTTTTCAAGCTTCATGTATTATTGTTCAAATGTTTATCATGTTGATTATTGTATTTTTCAGAGTATAAGACACACAGATTTTGAAGAGGCAAATAAAAAAAAAGTTTTTGCACTCTGCAGACCTGGCAAAAACGGCTCGTTTTCGCAAAAATGGGGCTGTTTTTCATCAAATAATGGGCATGCATACCTTTAGGAAGCTTATAGAGTGCTCGGGGGCGGGGGGGCAAAAACAAGCAAAAACCAGCCCTTTTTTGCTCATTTTTGCCCTCCCCAGCCTCCAGGAGCACTCTGGAAGCCTCCTAAAGGCTATGCATGACCATTTTTGCAAAGGGGGCAGGGTTTTGGGAGGCAAAAAGTGCTGTATTCGGTGTATAAGATGCACCCAGATTTTCACTCTCTTTTTTAAAGGAAAAAGGTGCGTCTGAAAAATACGGTAGTTGTTGCTGCACAGCATGTTTTTAATGTTTCAACACTGATTTTGTTGGAAGTGCCAATAAAATAAATCTATGTTTAATTTTATCGACCCTTTACATATTTATTCCTCTGAGTACATGGGAGAGTAAGAAAGGACTACTAGATACAACTGTTTACAGAAGGATTGGCCCAACTTGACTCTGTAAAATAATTCCCTTGAAGATATTTCGACTGTAGCTGTTGCTATCTTTAGTTCTATGCGGCAAGATTAGTTCCTATTTAAGGCTACAAGATGAGGTGGTGGTTGGTCCCAATTCTTCTTTAAAAAAATGCCTTGCAGAAATGAAAATTGGATCCAATTTTGGGTCTTTGTTGTGTACCTTGGTGAAAAGTGGAAGTCTTTTATGTTGGAATTGGGGTTTTTTCCCTCTCTCTCTCTCTCTCAAACTCCTACATTAGCCTGTTGCAGCAAAAACAGACCAACCTGACTTTTCAACCATGGTTTACAGTGTACACCAGGGGTGAAATGCTACCGGTTTGCCCAAGCTGGTAGTAAAAAAAATGCTACAGGTTCAGGTTAGCTAACTTCCTCCAGAAGGGAGGTAAGGAAGCTATTATTCACCTCCACAACTCCGTTCACGTTCTCATTGGCTCCTCCTCCTGCCAACTTCCTTCAAAGGGCACAGATGTTTTATAAGGAATGGCAAAAAGTCAGGACAAATTGCAAGTTACTACCCCAAATTAATGTATCAGGGAGTTCAGAGCTAGGGTTTTGTATCAGTGGCCTTCCTTTTTTTTTGGCAGATACAGTTTAACAGAGTTGGAAGGGACTTTGTAGGTCATCTAGTCTACCCTACGCCCAAGCACACCCTACACCATTTCTGACAGATGGCAGCCTCTTCTTGAAAGCTTCCAGTGATGAAGCTCCCACAACTTCCGAAGGCAACTTCTGTTCCATGGGTTGATTGCTCTCATTGTCAGAAAATTTCTCCTTATTTCTAGGTTGATTCTCCCCTTGTTCAGTTTCCATCCATTATTCCATGTCTGGCCTTTGGGTGCTTTCGGAAATAGCTTGACCCCCACCTCTCTGTGGCAGCCCCTCAAATATTGGAAGACTGCTATCATGTCTCTCCTGGTCCTTCTTTTCATTAAACTAGACATACACAGTTCCTGCAACCATTCTTCATATGTTTTAGCCTCCAGTCCCCTAATCATCTTTGTTGTTCTTCTCTGTACTCTTTCTAGAGTCTCAACATCTTTTAATAGTGTGGTGACCAAAACTGGATGCAGTACTCTAGGTGTGGTCTTACTAAGTCTTTACAGAGTGATATTAGTACCTCCCTTGATCTTGATTGTATCCCTCTGTTAATGCAATTTAGGATTGTGTTGGCTTTTTTGGCTGCTGCCGCACACTGTTGGCTCATATTTAATTGGTTAATTGGCAAAGTGTGTGCCTTACCATAGGCTGTCTTCCCCCCCCCCCCTTTTCATGATTTCTTTCCCAAGGTTTCTTTTTCTTTTCCTTTTCCACGATTTCTAGTGTTGATTTATTAACTGTACCACTTTAGGGCACGGTCAGAAAGAGGACATTATCAGTACAACAACATATTGATTTGAAACCTGAAATATTTTTGCTGGAGATTTTACCAGAAACTTATAGTAAAGAAAATATATATTTGATTATCCATGTAATAACAGCAGCCAGGATTGTATTTGAACAGCACTGGAAAAGTGAAGAGATTCCTACGAATGAGAACATGATTAGGAATACATTAGAATGTGCAGAAATGAATAGGTTAACCCTGGCAATTAAGGAGCAAACCGAATATTATAGCACATGGAAACTATTCTACCGATAGTTAGAGGATAAATATGAAAGTTAGAAAAGAAAGTAGACTAGTGAAATATACAAAATACATTGATAGAATTAAATAATTTAAGAATAAGATTGTAATAGTATCAGAGATGTATGTATGTGTATGTATTGTATATATATGTGTGTGTGTGTGTGTGTGTATGTGTATGTGTATATGTATAGTATTAAGTTATGAGCAGATAAATAATGAGTGTGGTTGTAAATTTAACTGTTGTTGCACAAGATATTTGTACCCAGATGATACACTGTTTAATGGAAGATGGATTGTTTGTATTAAAATAAAATAAAAAATTTAATTGAAAAAGAAAGAAAGAGGACATTATCCTGGGAAGTGCAAATAAAATCACACATAATGGCCACACACACAGTAGAACCGCCTTCCTCTTCCCTTCTTCTGCATTTCCTGCCCGATGTAAGAATATATTTTCTGTTATTATGTAAGGGTGAGGTCTTTTGGTTGTGGCCTTCGTGAAGGAGGGGAGTAAACCACATCATTGCAAAATGCTGTTGGTTTACTAAACTCTGCAACTTCAGTGGAAAAGGAACTTTCTTGTCTTCAAGGAATCTGCCCTGAGTTTAACTTGCTGTTTGCTGACTTCCAAGAATAATTTATTAACCTTTTTTTTTTGGTTTGCAAAAGGATGGACCTTTAACATAAGCTTTCAGAATGGCATGGAAGCTGCTGAAGAAGGCAAGCAGTGGACAAAAAAAAATAGAATTATTTAAAAAAAAATAGGAAACTCTAGTTTTAGTCAACATGCTTCTTTAGGCTTAGTTGCTTTTAACGTGGCATGTTTGCCCTTCTTTTGACCATAACATGGAAGTGTCTGGGCATTGCTTTCTGCCCTGATGGTGGGTTTCTTCTTTGCATCAGAGTCTACTGCAGCTTTGGGACTCCTTGGTGATTTCCCATCCAGCTAGGACTAGATTGAAGCCCACTTAGCTTGTTAACTTAACTGAATGACAAAATAACAGAATAACAGAGTTGGAAGAGACCTTGGAGGTCTTCTAGTCCAGCCCCTTGCTCAAGCAGGAGATCCTACTGTTTCAGACAAGTGACTGTCCAGTCTCTTCTTAAAAACCTCCATTGAGGAACCGCTCATAACGTCTGAAGGCAAGTTGTTCCCTTAAGTTAATTGTCCTCAATTTCAGGTTTCTTCTGTCCTTGATTAGCTTCCATCCCTTGTTTCTTGTCCTGGAAAATAAATTGACCCCCTCCTCTTTGGAGCAGCCTCTCAAATACTGGAATACTGCTATCATGTCTCCCCTAGTCCTTCTTTTCTCTAGACTAGTCAAACTCAAATCCTGCAGCCGTTCTTCATATGTCTTAGCCTCCAGGCCTTTAATCATCTCAGTTGCTCTTCTTTGCACTTTTTCCAAAGTCTCAAAGAAGAGGAACTAAGTCAGTTAAAGGCCTGGAGGCTGAAACATATGAAGAATGGTTGGAGGATTTGATTTGGTTAGTTTAGAGAAAAAAAGGACCAGGGTGGACATAATGGCAGTATTCAAAAGCAACTGGACATTCTTGGTTTTCCCTCCGGACATTTTGCTTCTTCTCCCAATTGTTCAGTTCTTTTGCAGGATCTTTTAATCCAGGGATGAAATCCAGCAGGTTCTGGAGAACTAGTAGCGGAAATTTTGAGTAGTTTGGAGAACCGGCAAATGCCACTTCTGTTTGGCCCCAGAATGGGGTGGGAATGGAGATTTTGCAATATGACTCTGTGAACCGCTTAGAGAGGGCTGTAAAGGCACTGTGAAGCAGCGTAGAAGTCTAAGTGCTATTGCTATGTTGCTAACCCTGAGCTCAGAAATGTTCAACCTTGAATTAAATCTGGAAGTCCCATCAGCAACAGCCAACAACCTTCCTTCAAAGCAATCTCTGTTGATTAAGCATTATAAATCTTTGGACTGCTTCTGGAAACGGTGTTCTGCAATATACAGAACCTAAATGCACATTGTTGCTGAATGTCTCTATCATCGGGAAAAAACAATTTAGATTCACCATCCAACCCAGGGGTGGGTTGCTACCGGTTTTACTACTGGTTTGCAACCCGCACGTACGTGCACTGTTCAATGTAAATTGTTCTTTGCCCATGTGTAGAACAATTTGCAATGAACTGTGCACGTGCAGTGACTAAAAACCAAAATGGCGGCAACCCAGCGGTGGCGATGAAAGCGGTTCAGGGGTGTGGCAGGCCTGGGTCACTGCTGGTTCTGTGACCCAGGCTGCGAGCCTCCGCAATGCTCCAGCTGCTGCGCGGAGAGTCACGCAGGCTCTGTACGCGCCATGCGCGAAAGGGCCGAAGACTTAAAAGACCAGTAAGGAGCTCGGGTGGCTGGTGGGCCCTCCGGAGCATGGTACCGGAATGGTATCCGGTGCTCCGGGCAGGCTCCGGGACTCCCGTACTGGGGTGTACCGCCTGCAACCCACCACTGGTTTGTATCAAGGAAATGTGCTGCATGTAGCATATTCATTTAGTGACCGAAGTTACTACCGCACTGAAAAAGTGACCTCAGGCCTTTGTCACATTTATGACCGTTGCAGCATCTCCATGGCCACGTGATCAAATTTCAGACGTTTGGCCCCTGATTCATATTTATGACGGTTGCAGGGTCCAAGGATCATGTGATCTGCTTTTGCGACCTTCTGACAAACAAAGGCAACGGGGGAAGCAAAGTGGAATCAGATTCACGATTTAACAACCATGCCAACTAACTTGACAACTGCAACGCTTCCCTTAGCAACTGTGGCAAGGACAGTCATAAAACAGGGCAAAGCTCACTTAACAAACGTCTCGCTTACCAACAAAATTTGGGGCTCAGCTGTGGTCGTATGTCAAGGACACCCTGCACCTGCTCAGTTCCTGGGATCCACAGAGTTAATTGTAATCTACTTTACTTTTTTTAGCCCAGTTAACTATGGAAAGAAACTTCCTGCTGGAGTTTATGAAGCGGGACTGAAGGACACGGGGAGGAATGGGTGTGTTTGTAGTTGTTTGTGTGCGTGCATGCTAACCCTTCTCTTGTTTGTGATCTTTTTTTATACAACCAGACCATTTTTTTTTTGCTTAGGCAAAGAATTCCAGATTCATTTAGCTCCTAACCCCGATCTGATTTATTTTTGCCTTTCAAAACTTGCTAAATTGACGTCTGTTAGGTTCTCCCTTGGGTTTAAGCCCCTCCCTCTGAAATAATAATTTTAGGTTGGGGTAGCTGCAGTGTTTGGCAACAGCGTTCTGTAAACCTTTCATTATTGATATTTTGAGGGCATTCAAGGACACGTACACTTTCAGATGGTTTATAAATGAGGGGGGAGGGGGAGAAGAAATCCTTTTGGCATTAGAAATAGCCCACATTCCTGTATTAACCATTAACAGAGGTTTTTGTTGCACGTACCTCTTGGTGCCTCTGGGCATGATAGAAGTCAGACCAGCTGGTCCTTCAAGGTCAGAGATAAAAATCACTTTTATTAGAATGTGCGCCAGACAAGTTCTTACAGTCCTCATGTGGGACATGCCAAGCCCTCATTCCTAGAATGGGTAATGCTGGGGACTTAGGCGAATCACCTCCGGCAATTAAGGCTGTGAAATAAACAAGCAATTAAGGCTGTGAAGTAAACAATCATTAGGTACAGTTATTTACAGCCCTCTCTAAGCGGTTTACAGAGTTGCCCCCCCCCCCCCAAACAATCTGGCTCTTCATTTTACTGACCTCAGAAGGGTGGAAAGCTGAGTCAACATTGAGCCAGTCAGAATCGAACTGCTGGCTGTACAGTGGTGGGATTCAAATAATTTAACAATCGGTTCTCTGCCCTAATGACCAGCTGGGTAGGCGGGGCTCGGTGGTCATGTGACTGGGTGGGCGTGGCCAACTCAATGTCACTCATGTCGATGGGCGCTTCGCCTTAGCTGTTACAAAGTAATAAGGGTCAACCGGAAAGGCAGTTTCTGTAAGCAGGGCGATAAAGATGAGGCTAGAAACAACACCAGAATGTTTCCTTCCTGCCTTCCTTACAGGATTAGCCCTGTAAAGTGGGGAAAAAAACAAAATGAGTTTTCTTCCAACAACCGTTTCTCCGAACTGCTTAGAAAGTTAACAACCGGTTCTAGGTGCGAACTGGCTGAATCCCACCACTGTGGCAGTGGCTGAATTGAAGCCATGGTGGCACAGTGGTTAGAAAGCAGTACTGCAGGCTAACTCACTGCTCACTCCAGGAGTTCGATTCTAACTGGTTCAAGTTTGACTCATCCTTCCATCCTTCCGAAGTGGGTAAAATGAGGACCCAAATTGTTGAGGGCAATTTGCTGACTCTGTAAACCGCTTAGAGAGGGCTGTAAAGGCACTGTGAAGCAGCGTAGAAGTCTAAGTGCTATTGCTATGTTGCTAACCCTGAGCTCAGAAATGTTCAGCCTTGAATTAAACCTGGAAGTCCCATCAGCAACAGCCAACAACCTTCCTTCAAAGCAATCTCTGTTGATTAAGCATTATAAATCTTCGGACTGCTTCTGGAAACGGTGTTCTGCAGTATACAGAACCTAAATGCACATGGTTGCTGAATGTCTCTGTCGTCGGGAAAAAATACAATTTAGATTCACCATCCAACCCAGGGGTGGGTTGCCACTGGTTTTACTACATGCGTGCACTGTTCAATGTAAATTGCTCTTTGCGCATGGGTAGAACAATTTACAGTGAACTGTGCATGTGCAGTGACTAAAAACCAAAATGGCGCCATCCAGCGGTGGCGAGGAAACCGGTTCAGGGGTGTGGCAGGCCTGGATCGCTGCTGGTTCTGTGACCCAAGCCTGAATTCCACTACTGGTTCATCCGAACCAGGCCGAACCGGGAGCAAACCCACCTCTGATCCAACCACCCAGCCAAGAGCTGTGGTGGCACAGTGGTTAGAATGCAGTACTGCCGGCTACTTCTGCTGACTGCCGGCTACCTGCAGTTCGGCAGTTCGAATGTCACCAGTCCTTCCGAGGTGGGTCAAATGAGGACCCAGATTGTTGGGGGCAAATAGGATGACTCTCTAAACCGCTTAGAGAGGGCTGTAAAGCACTGTGAAGCGGTCTATGAGCCTAAGTGCTATTGCTATATTACTAACTCTGGGCAGTATACGGAACCTAAACGATATTGCTATCTTCCCATGCACCAACTGACTTATGGCTTGTTGAATAAGTAAAAATGGACGTATTGAGCTCAGCTCTTGTTTCTCTTAACATAGTTTGTGACATGGACATCATGCAGAACTAAGTCACAGGCCATGAAATGCACATCAGAGTGCCTGAGAGCCAGCATTAGGGGAAGTGAAACATAAAAGCCAGGGGAGGGGAGGATGGGCACCAGAGAACTTCCTCAAAAAGGATTTGGTGGCACTTTTGTAGGAGCTTAAGGTAGGAGCTTTCACGGACAATTTCTTGTATCAAAACTTAGGGCAGCGATGGCAAATCTTTTTTGGCTCACGTGCCATAAGTGGGGGGAGCGCAGGGGGGGGTTGTGTGCGGGCGTGACGCACCCATAATGCAATGCGTGCCCCCCCAGGGCGCATGCGCACACTACAGGTGCGACCCCCCCCCCCATTTTCTGCATGCTTTTTTCGCCTTCCCCAGGCTCCAGAGGCTTTATGGGAGCTTGGGGAGGGCGAAAACAGCTTCCCCCCCCCCCGGAGGCTTCAGGGATCTTCAGGAGGCTTCCCTGAAACCTCGGAAGCAGTCAAAACGACCCTCTGAGCAAATGTCACTTCCTGTTTGCTCGGAGGGTCGTTTTAAGCCAGGGGTGTCCAAACTTGGCAACTTTAAGACTTGTGGACTTCAACTCCCAGAATTCCCCAGCCAGCTCTGCTGGCTGGGGAATTCTGGGAGTTGAAGTCCACATGTCTTAAAGTTGCCAAGTTTGGACACCCCTGTTTTAAGCGCTCCGAAGGGTTCAGGGACCTTCAGGATGCTTCCCTGAAGCCTTCGGAGCGCTCAAAACGAACCTCCGAGCAAACCAGAAGTCTGTTCCCGAACTTCCGGTTTGCCCATAGGACTGGTTTTTTGCGTTCCGGAGCCTTCAGGGAAGCTCATGAAGCGTCCGGAGGGCCTCCCGTGGAGCGGGGAGGCTCTTTTCACCCTCCCCAGGCTCCTATAAAGCCTCTGGAGCCTGGGGAGGGCAAAAATGGCTTTAAAAAAGGGTCAGCTCAGCTGGCCAGCGCGCGCATGCGCGCTGGCCAGCTGACAGAGCAGCGCCTCGCATGCCCTGATAAATGGCTCCGCGTGCCACCTGTGGCACGCGTGCCATAGCTTCGCCATCACTGACTTAGGGTTTGGTCTTGAAGGGGTTTACCTCTGGGAGGGCAAAAACTGCTTCCCCCAGTCTCCGGAGGTCATTTGAGGGCCAATTTCCGGCTTTCAGGAACTTTCGGGAGGCCCATTTACTCCCCCCTCCCTAAGCCTCTGTGCAGGCCCTGCACTTGCCTCGCAGCCAAAATGAGCCGCGTTCAGACCCCTGGGAGGGGAGGGGTAAGGTGAGAGGGACCAGACAGTGATGGGATTTGGAGGTCCTCCGAACTGGCCATAACGTTAGCTACAGGTTCTCCCAAACCCGGGTGAATTCATAACAGCCCACTTCTAGGTTACAAAGATCAAACACCTTAACATTAGGATTGTCTCCACTTCATTCTGGTCATTGTGGTAATCGCTGTGTAAAACCCCACTGATGTCTTCAGGCATTGCCAGTCATGTCCGTGCTTGTAGAGGAGAAAAGTGGAAAAAAGAAACATGACTAGATTTTCCTCGAAAATGTTTGGAAATATTTTTTTTTAGCAGTTGATTTACACTTCAGCATTTTAAGAAAGCACTCATCTCGAGGTGTTGATGGTAAGCCCGCTTAATGGGTTGGTTAAAAGAAGAGCTGCCATTTTAATTAACGAAACCTTTAAACAAATGCCAGCATCCGTTTAGGTTAATTGGCATGGCTTGATTCAGTTTAGAGAATTACACTTCTGGTCTCCGAACTGGATGGACACCAGATGATCCAGGCAGGAAGAAATGCCTTTTAGGTTTCCATAAGTTATCAGAACAGAAATAACAGAGCTGGGAGGGACCTTGGAGGTCTTCTAGTCCACCCACCTGCTCCAGCAGGAGATCCTATACCCGTCATGGCGAACTTATGGCACGTGGAGCCATTTCTGAGGCACATGAGGCATTGTCCTGGCAGCTCCAGCGCGATTTTCTGCCTTGATTTTCTGCCATTTTTTGGCCCCTGGAGGCTTCCCTGAAGCCTTTTGGGGGGGCGAAAAACTGCACAACGTACAAACCGGAAGTTTGGGAACGGACTTCCGGTTTGCATGTTTATTTATTTATTTATTTATTACTTGAACTTATTAGTCGCCCCCTCTCCCCACAGGGACTCGGGGCGACGTACAAAGGTATTATATAGCGTATAGAGCAGGTAAGAATAAATAAATAAGTTACAATACTTAAAAAGTTAAAACCCCAGTGAAATTAACCCTTAAAAACTAAAATTACAATTAAAAATGCCCTGGGCTGGGGAGGTTGTAGAGTTATGCCAGGTCAGCTAGTCGAAACAGGTAGGTTTTCAGCTTCATACGGAAGGAGCGAAGGTCGGTTGTAGTTCTGATGTCTGGGGGGAGGTCATTCCAAAGGGTGGGGCCCACTACAGAGAAGGCCCTACTTCTGGGCGCTGCCCTCTGGCACTCTCTGGAGGACGGCACCCGGAGTAGTCCCTCTCTGTGTGAGTGGACGGGTCGCAGGGATGTATGGGGCAGGACGCGATCCCGCAGGTAACTAGGCCCTGTGCCATGGAGCGCTTTGAAGGTGGTAACCAGTACCTTGAAGCGCACCCGGTAGACCACAGGAAGCCAGTGCAGCTTGCGCAGGATAGGTGTTATATGGGAGAACCTCGATCTCCCCATAATTACCCGCGCGGCTGCATTCTGGACCAACTGCAGTCTCCGGGTGCACCTCAAGGGGAGCCCCATGTAGAGAGCATTACAGTAGTCCAGGCGAGACGTCACCAGCGCGTGAGTGACTGTACGCAAGGCCTCCCGGTCCAAAAGGGGCCGCAACTGGCGCACCAGGCGAACCTGGTGGAACGCCCCTCTCGCCACGGCTGTCACATGATCTTCCATAGACAGCCGGGCATCAAGGAGGACGCCCAAATTGCGTGTCCCTTCCACCGGGGCTAATTGATCATCTCCGATGGTCAGCGATGGCATATGCTGGTTGAACCGGGAAGCCGGAAGCCACAGCCACTCTGTCTTGGAGGGGTTGAGCCTGAGCCTGTTGTCATCCATCCAGACCCGTACGGCTTCCAGACATCGGAACATCACTTCAACAGCCTCGTTGGGGTGGTTTGGGGTGGAAATGTACAGCTGAGTGTCATCAGCATACAGATGGTATCCCACCCCAAAACCACGGATGATCTCACCCAGCGGCTTCATATATATGTTGAACAGGAGAGGCGAGAGGATCGAGCCCTGTGGGACCCCACAGATAAGGGGCCTCGCGGTCGACCTCCCCTCTCCTGCCAACACACATTGCGTCCGGCCAGAGAGGTAGGAGCGGAACCATCGTAATACGGTGCCCCTGACCCCCAACCCCTCCAGACGGCGCAATAGGATACCATGGTCGATGGTATCGAAGGCCGCCGAGAGGTCTAATAGGACAAGGATGGAGGAACAACCCCCATCCTTTGCCCTCCAGAGATCATCCACCAACGCGACCAAGGCTGTCTCCGTGCTGTGACCGGGCCGGAAGCCGGACTGGCGCGGGTCTAGATAATCAGCTTCTAGGTGACGCGGAAACTGCTGAGCCACCACACTCTCAACAACCTTCGCTAAGAAAGGAAGGTTGGAGACAGGACGGTAATTTGCTAGCTCCGTTGAGTCCAGAGAAGGCTTCTTGAGCAGGGGCCTCACCACCGCCTCTTTCAAGGCGGCTGGTAAAAGGCCCTCACCCAGCGAAGCGTTCACCAGCTCCAGTAGCCAGCCTCGTGAGCCCTCCCAGGAGGCCAGTACCAACCAGGAGGGACACGGGTCCAATAAACATGTAGTGGCTCGCAGTCGCCCGCGCAACCTGTCTAAATCTTCGGTGACAACAGGGTCAAACTCCTCCCAGCATGGTCTCTCAAGACTAGCTTCAGACGTCCCCACTGGAGCACTGAGGTGGGTCCATCCCCTTCGGATCCGATCGATTTTATCCTGCAGGAACTCTCCAAATTCCTCTGCCCGGCCCAGTAATGGGGGGTCCCGCTGCCCCTGTGACAAAAGGGAGCGGGTCACCCGAAACAGGGCGGCATGGCGGTTCTCCGCGGACGCTATAAGGGTGGCACAATACTGACGTTTGGCCACTCTTATTGCCACAAGGTAAGTCCTTACGTAGGCTCTTACTTGTGCTCGGTCGGATTCGGAGCGGGAGGACCTCCACTTGCTCTCTAGGCGTCTCCTAAGGCGTTTCATTGCCCTTAGCTCCCCGTTAAACCAGGGGGCCCGGGTAGATCGTGGCCGTCGAAGAGGCCGCAAAGGCGCCACCCGGTCTAAGGCACCGGCGGCCGCATTATTCCAAGCGGCTACCAGGTCCTCTGCCCGGGGGTGGGGCAGGTCTGCAGGAGGTGGCCCAAGCTCTGCCTGGAACCTATCTGGCTCCATCAGACGCCTGGGGCGGAACCATCTGGGATAGTCTGGTTCCGCCTCCCCGCGGTGGGGAGCAGCGCCAGGGAAGTCCAGCTGGAGAAGTGAGTGATCTGACCATGACAGGGGCGTGATGACTAAATTCCCTCTTCCCAGATCACTCGTCCACTGGTCGGAGACAAACACAAGATCAAGTATATGGCCTCTCTCGTGTGTGGGGTCCTGAACTACTTGAGTCAGATCCATGGCTGTCATGGAGGCCATGAATTCCCGGGCTGCCCCGGATGCCTCTCCCGTCGATGGCAGGTTAAAGTCCCCCATCACTAATAGCTTGGGGGTTTCAACCGCCATCTCCGTGATCCGCTCGAGGAGCCCGGGCAGGGCCGCTGATGTATGGCGGGGAGCCAGGTATACTATCAACAGGCCCAGCTGACTCCCTGGGCCCCATTTCACACCCAGAGACTCACAACCAGAAATCTGCGACACAGTGAATTCCTTCGGTGCCAAATCTTCCCAGATGATTATCGCTACCCCACCACCCCTACCTTGGGCCCGTGGCTGGTGGAATACACGGTAACCTGGAGGGCACATTTCCCTGAGGGGCAACCCCCCCTCTGGGCCCAGCCAGGTTTCCGTTATTCCTGCGAGGTCCGGCTCCCCCTCTGTGATCAAGTCACTGATGAGGGGGGCCTTATTAATCACGGACCTCGCATTACATAACATCAGCCTAAGGCCCAGGTTCTGCCGATCCTGTCCACCTAGCCTGCGGGGGTTGGTACAAGCGACCGGGCGTATCCAGCGGCCCCGGTCTCCCAACCGATTATATGTTCTTCTAGTGTCCTCGCGCCCACCCCTCCCTACGACCGTCGCAATTGGAATTCCCCTTGTAGGAATGGTGTTTCCTCCCACCCCCCTCACTCCGCTCCCTTCCGTCCTGATCCCACCTGTTGACCTGGCAATGTCCATATCCCAAGGCAAAGTAGCCCTCCCCCCCTCCCTGGAACCCCTTAAAACCTTTAAAAAACATTTTATTAAAAAACCCCTAATCCCCCGCTTCCTCCACCTCTCTGGGTTAATAAACCCCTCATCGAGGTGGGCCCTCTTCAGGGCAAGGGGGCATGCCTGCGAGAGGGGGGACCCTCGCAGTCGAAGAATGTCAGACCTTGAATAGATAAAAATGTTAATCAATCCATGACTATGGCTGTGGCAGGGTTTTTCTTTGCAGCAGGTCCAAGATGTAACTAGATGTAAAATAGAGCAATGAGTATTTGACAGGCAGATAAGATGGAAGAGGAAGCAGACCTCGCAATCCATAGTAATCTACAGACCACCAGTGAGGCCCAGAGGTAGTTCTTAAGGCCCAGAGGCACCAGAAGTAGTTCTTAGAGTATACAGGGATCCATAGTAATCTACAGACCACCAGCGAGGCCTAGAGGTAGTTCTTAAGGCCCAGAGGCCCAGAGGTAGTTCTTAGAGTATACAGGGATCGCACCTCAGCGGGGGTGCGGGGTGGGGGATGGGCGGGGGGGGTAGGCGGGGTGCTAAGGCCAGCTGCTCAGCCTATTGATCTTCTGGAGGTCGCCCAGAACCTCCGGCGACCCCCTGGCTTTCTTCTCCAGTCCCACCGGCCCCATTGGCCTCTTAGCCAGGCTGCGGTCAGAGCAATAGATGAGAAATAGGGCGCCCGATATTCCAGCGCCATTTCTGCCGCCCCGTCGCCATCGTCGGTTAGATCCAGACGCCGCCCCCGCATAGCAGGATGTAGCTCGCCTCCCACACGTTCTCCTCACCGACTCGCTATCTTCCTGGAGTCGCTCCTCCGCTGTCCCGTTGTTCCGCCGCCCTGGCAGCCACATAGACCTTCTCCTTTCTGCTCTTGTTGTTTTTCTTTTTTTTTTTCGCTGCCGCGGCTCGGCCTCTGCATTCCCTGCATTCTCGTCTCTTCGCCGTCCTTCTCCTCCTCTGCCTCCGTCCTCCTGGCTATCTGGACCCCGCCCAGGGTCCAAGCTATTAACAACGATAGCCAGGGTTGCCACTTAATGAATTCTAGGCCCCCAGGATGACCAACGGGGGCCGAAAACGCCTGCTGTCCCTGCCAAAGAGCCCCATCGTTTACGGAGCTTTGAGAAGGTCCGCCATTTTCCCCCGGAAGCCCCTGGGCCGTTCCCCCCCCCCGGCTCCTAAAAAGCCTCTGGAGATGGGGGAGGGCAAAAAATGGACCTACTGGACCCAACAGAAGTCAGAAAACAAGCTGTTTCTGGCCTCCAGAGGGCCTTGGGGGGAAGGCCATTTTCACCCTCCCCAGACTCTATGAAAGCAGTGCGCGCATGCGTGGGGCAGCGGGGGGAAGGCGCGGTGGGCATTGATTTATGGGGGTGGACATGCAAGTGGGCGTGATAGCTTGCATGCGATAGCTCGGGTGCTTTCGGCACCTGAGGCCAAAAATGTTCACCATCGCTGCCCTAAATACCACTATGGACAAATGGCTGTTCAATCTCTTCTTACAAGCCTCCAATGTTGGAGCACTTACAACTTCTGGAGGCAAGTCATCCCACTGATTAATTCTCACTGTTGGGAAATTTGTCCTTAGTTCTAGGTTGCGTCTCTCTTTTCCATCCATTGTTTCTTGTCTTGCTCTCTAGTGCTTTAGCAAAATAAAATTGAAACCCATCGCTTTTCTTCAGCTTCACTTGAACCTCCAAGAACTCAAGGACTTTATTTGCTTTTTGATAAATAGTTAGTGGGGTAAGATTATACAGTATTTTTTAAATATGGCATTTGAGTTCGTAGGAGTTCTGTTGAGGCATTCCTTTCTAAGCCTGTGTCCAAATAGCAGCGTTTATCAGGAGTACCCTTAAAAATTGAAGTGTGTGGACATCACACACATCTGTAACTGCGTAAGCAGAGTACCTATCCAAGACCATTGCATTTCCCCCCCCCCCAAAAAAAATGAAATTAAAAATAAAGCAAAGGTTGGGGCAGCTAATTATGTGATGTTTTACCTTAAGACAGCAAAACATTAAAGGTACAGATTCTGCTTTGCCAAACATTTTGTACTGGGGAAAACACCTGCCTAGCTTAGGTATTTGTATTCTTGTTCAAACAATTCAAGGTTGTTTTGCAAAATCCCGAGAATCTAATTTTCTATCTCCTATATGTCACCTGGCATTTTTGCTTGGCTCCCTGATAAATCACTTTTCAAACCAATCGGTAAGCCCCATCAAATTAATTGAGAGGTAGTAAAACTTTAAAAGCATAATGCTGCATACTGCAATTTAAAACACACAGGCAATCAAATTGGGAGACGCTCATGATGATTGTGCCTACAATTGCTTGGTATCCAAATCTGACTTTAATCATGTAAATTATACTCTACCAGAACTGACAGAAAGTCACTTGAAAAGATTGGAAGCGTTTGAAATGTGGATTTTCAGGCGGATGTTACATATAAGTTGGGTTGAGAAAATCAGAAATGTGGTGGTGATAATAGCAATAGTACTTAGACTTATATGCCGCTTCATAGTGCTTAACAGCCCCCTCGTAAGTGGTTTACAGAGTCAGCCTATTGCCCCCAACAATCTGAGTCCTCGTTTTACCCGCCTCTGAAGTATGGAAGGCTGAGTCAACCTTGAGCCTGGTGAGAATCGATCTGCCAAACTGCTGGCAGCCGGTGATCAGCAGAAGTAGCCTGCAGTACTGCACTCTAACCACTGCACCACCGTAGCTTTGATAAGCCATCTGGGAAAGCCAAGGGAAACCATAAAAAAGTGAAAGAATATTTTGGACATGTGATGCGACACCCGGGAAAAAATAGGGCATACTTCACTTAATCCTCTAAGGAAAGATTGAAGGGAAACGAGGTCCAGGCACAAGAAGAACATCATGGCTTCAAAATCTAAAGGACCGGTTTGGACAAAACTCAACAGCACTTTTTTCCTGTGTCTGTTGATAAAAATGGGATCGCCAACATGATCGCCAATGTCCGATGCCTGATATGGCACAAGAAGAACTCTACCAATGACATTCCTTTCTTTGATGTCATCCATCCACACACTGTTTTCCCTGCTCCTCCTTGCCTCAACCACACCAAGCTTAATTTTTTCTGGTCCTTCATCCAGGTTCATCAAATATCCAAAGTATACTATATGATGCTCTAGTTGGTGATGGTACCTTAGTCGATCTTCTGGTCCAAGACTGGCTGATTATTTGGAAGACATCTGTCATTTTAATCCCAATGTCACAGATTAGGGCGTGGTTGCCATCAGAAATACTTTAATTGGATGTCTTCAGATCTTTGTTGTCTTATCTTTGACCATCATGATTGTCCACGTTTTTACTGTCTTCCTCCCAGAACAAACCTCTGCTTTATTTCTCCAGTACACCATTCCTCTTATCTAATCTTGAGGTTAAGAAAACATAATTATTCACTATCATCATTCTTCCCTGTCAACTGTACACTTCGAACGAAATACCTTCTTGAAGCTTCTCGTTAAAATGCAGCAAGGATTGGCCATGAAGTGTTGGATTGGAATGTCCGTGGGGTGAAATTAACTGTTGGGTTGGAAGTGCTACACTGCTTTCATCCAGTCCAGATGAAAGGAAGACACTGGGATGTAGATTTATTCGGCCTAGTGAAGGTGTTGGAATTCCTCAAAGCAGGCAATAAGCTTTCGGGAGCAAAGGGTTCTGCTAATGCAGAGGACACTCATCTGTCATCATTATAGCAATAGCACTTAGACTTATATACCACTTTACAGTGCTTTGAAAGCCCTCTCTAAGCAGTTTTACAGAGTCAGCATATTGCCCCCAACAATCTGGTCCTCACTTTACCGACTTCAGAAGGGTAGGAGGCCAAGTCAACCTTGAGCCTGGTGAGATTTGAACTGCCAAATTGCACGCAGCCAGAAGTCAGCAGAAGTAGCCTGCAGTACTGCACTCTAACCACTGCGCCACCGTGGCTCATCATTATGGCCATAATTTAAATGGTTTGCTTAGAGATAAACTGAGATTGCCTTGTAGTCATCCCCCGCCATTCAGTTGCGTCCGACTCTCGGCCAGTCTATTGATCAACACCCTCCGTGCCCCACTATCTCGCACCATCTCCTTCAGATCCACCATGGTCATCCCAGTGTCATCCTTTATAGCAGGGGTGTCAAACTAGCGGCCCTTGGGCCGGATGCGTCACACGCAGGCCACGCCCACCCCAATTCCACGAAGGGGAAAACATCGCGGGACATCACATGATGGCAACATAACACAGTGAGTTTGACATTTGTGCTTTATAGTGTCCAGCCAGTGGGTACTTGGGTGGCCCCTTCTCCTTTTTTCATGGATCACTCCCAGTAGCATTGACTTTTTGAGTGAGTCAGCTCTCATGACACAACCAAAGTATGACCGCCTTTATTGGATGATCTTGGCTTCAAGTGATATTTTTGGTGAGGTTTGGTCCAGGGCTTCTTTGTTATTTTTGCAGTCCATGAGATGCTTGATAGTCACCACAGTTCAAGGGTGTCCATCTTTCTCCTGTCTGCCTTTTGCAAAGTCCATGTTTTGCAGCCATAAATAGTAATTGGAAAAAAAATTGTTGTGTTAACTAATCTGCATTTGGTTTTGAGGCTGATGTGTTTACCCTTCCAGATGTTATTCATGCCAGATGTTGCAGCTCTTCCAAGTGCTATATACCCCTTTGGATCTCAGGGCTGCAGTCACGACTTTGTTCGATTCTGGAGCTCAGGGAGTTGAATTCCTTTAAAGTTTTAATGCTCGATCTGCACTCTGACTGGTGTGTTCTCTGCAGTTGTTGCTATCTTTCTTTTTTTGATGTGAAGGTGCAAGTCCACATTTTTCAAGTTGAGCTGGAACTGTTGTCACAACTCAGGTTGCAGTGTGTTAACAAACATAGGCTGATCTCTCAAAAGCAAATCGCTGGCATGGGAAAAATCTTCTATGGGTGAAGATTACGCTCTGCTGATTTAGCTCAACTCCCAAAGCTCCTGAAATGAAAAGCTTCCGGTTAAGAGGCTGTTAGGGACCTTCTGTATCTGAAGCGGTTTGAAATACTCAACCAGTAATACTTCCTCCAACTTTCTGGGTAGAAAGCTTCTTGTCATGCCTTGAGCCATCTTGTCTTTTGGATCTTTAGCCTGCCATACTTTCTATTATTCTACTATGCATTTTCTATTGTGGGAAAATGGGAGGGGGAATTGTATGGAGTTAGATAGGATGTAGCCGTAACAAAATTCTTTCTAGAAAACCAAGGTCATTCTTTGTCTCTGCACTTCTGCACCTGACCGGAACTGGATGGGTGGAACTGCCAGCATGGCAGTGGAAGATTGGACCATGTGATGGACTTGTCGGTGTAGGGGCAAAATTTTGAACTTTCAACTGGGTGGGGAAAACTGGGAAGCTTTCAGATTTGGGTTTTCCCAGATGTGCCAACATGGCTCTCTTAATAAATTGGAACTTTGAGGAATCCTTTGCTTCGGACTCTGATTTAATTTTGGATGCTATTTGGAACCCCAACATTTCTCGGGAAAAGGTTTTCACTGGAACAGAGCGAATCCAAGGCAAACAACTGTTACTTGATCACTTTGTCTGGAGTTGATCGTAATCTCAAAAAAAAATCACTTAGGTAACCAATACAATACAATACAATACCAGAGTTGGAAGGTAGCTTGGAGGTCTTCTAGTCCAACCCCCTGCCTAGGCTAGAAGACCTCCAAGGTCCCTGCCAAGTCTGCTATTATACCTTTTAATAATACCTTTTAAGGAAGCTGGCATTCTTCCCTCACTGTCCATTACAGGTATTCCTCAACATTAGTGTCTGTTCAAAGTTACAGCGACAATGAAAAAAGTGACCGATGGCCACTTTTCACACTTACGACCTTGGTAGCATTCCCACGATCATGTGATCAAAATTCAAACGCGAAAAAAAGGGAAAGTAAATTCAGTGGGGAATCCAGATTCACTTAGAACCGTGTTACTAACTTATCAATGGCAGCAATTCGCTTAGCAATTGGCGGCAAGAAAGGTTATAAAATGGGGGAAACTCATTTAACAAATGCCTCACTTAACAACCAAATGTTTGGGCTTAATTGTCGTAAGTTGAGGACTCAACTTAGGTAGTCAAAGTAACTCTTGAGCAGGCCCAGGTGTGCTTCTGTCCAATAACTCTGGAGAGCATCATATAAAAAATGTTGAGACTCTAGAAAAAGTGCAGAGAAGAGCAACCAGGATGATTAGGGGACTGGAGACTAAAACATACGATCAACGGTTGCAGGGACTGGGCGTGGCCAGTCTAGTGAAGAGAAGGACCAGGGGAGACGTGATAGCAGTCTTCCAGTATTTGAGGAGCTGCCCCAGAGAGGAGGGAGAGTCAAGCTATTTTCCAAAGCACCGAAGGCCAAACAAGGAATAATGGATGAAAACTGACCAAGGAGAGATTCAACCAGGGGTGGGTTCCTGCCAGTCCTAACCTCTTCTATAGAAGAGGTTCCCCAAATCTACCATGCCGCTTAGAACCGGTTCCAACTTCCTCCCTGCGCCCGTCCGCACATCATCAAGATTAAGAGCGAGAGGAGGAATTCTGGGAGTTGAAGTCCACAAGCCTTAAAGCTGTCAGGTTTGAACACCCCTGGGTTTTTTTTTCTAAAGGGTTAGGGGTGCAAGGGTCTTGTAACTTGACAGCTTTAAGACTTGCTTGCTTCAAATGCCAGAGTTTTTGAGCCAACATTTTGGTTGCTAAGAAAGAGCGTTGTTAAGTGAGTTTCACAACATTTTACAAGTTGGCCACGCCCACCCAGTCACATGACTTCCAAGCCACTCCCACTCAGTCACATGGCTGGCATGCCACTCCCACCCGGTCACATGGCCGCAAGCCACTCCCACCCAGTCACATGGCTGGCAAGCCACTCCCACAAAGCAGGCCACACCTACAGAAGAGGTTCTAAAAAATTTTGAAACCCACCACTGGATTCAACCTACAACTAAGGAGGAACTTTCTGACTGTGAGAACAATCAACCCTTTGGAAGTTGTGGAGGCTTCATCACTTGAGACTTTCAAGAAGAGATGGGACTGCCATTTGTCAGAAATGCTGTAGGGTCTCCTGCTTCAGTGGGGGGGGTTGGACTAGATGACCTTTACGGTCCCTTCCAGCTCTGTTAATCTGTTAATCATCTAACAACTTTCCCAAGCGAGCATCATAAGTGGAGCGAAAGAGAACTTTCAGACTGGATGTTGGAAGGTAGAAATGTCACAATGGACTTGAGATGATGTAGAACCTCTCCAAGCCAACTTAGACGATCACCAACCCAGAACACCATCGCTGATGTCTTTCTCATTGGACACAGAGGTGACAGAAATTTGTCACAGCTCAGGTTTCCTCCCAGGGCCAAAGGCAGAAGCAGAACAAAGCATCTACCCAATGCAGGCATTTGTGGGGCAGAGCAAATTGTCTCTCTATCCCATAATCCTGGATGCCCAGGAGTCATGTTTAAGATTTTTCAAGTGTCTTGGAATGAAGGTGAGTGGGATGAATAGCACACAGTAAATGGGTCAAGAGTTTTCCAGACTTTTTAAATTTGTCGAAGTAATTCAGAAAGTTTCTTTGTTTATTTTGTAAACTAAGTTAATTAAGCCTGTTTTGGAATCTACAATACAACATTTGAGAGTTTCCTGTCCTGGTTTTCAGCCAGTCTGGTCAGAGATGGTTCCTGAGGGCCCAGGAAAATAATTTAGGGTCTCAGATTGCCTTCTCCTGTCCTAAATTAACCTGCTGTGATTGGGACAATATTCAATTTGCATTGAAGACACCCCCCCTTTTCTCTCCCCTTCTGGTAGATTCGCAAATGGAAAAGACCCTTTTCCCCGTTGTGTATTGGTGTATCTTTTGTCATGCTTGCAAAGGCACCTTCAGGGCTCTGAAAAATTACAAATCTGCCTTGTTGTTAGTTGCGAAGTTGTGTCTGACCCATCGCGACCCCATGGACAACGTTCCTCTGGGCCTTCCTGCCCTCTACCATCCCCCAGAGTCCATTTAAGCTCATACCGACTGCTTTAATGACTCCATCCAGCCACCTCATTCTCTGTCGTCCCTTTCTTCTTTTGCCCTCAATCCTTCCCAGCATTAGGCTTTTCTCATTAGGTGGCCAAAGTATTGGAGTTTCATCTTCAGGATCTGGCCTTCTAAAGAGCAGTCAGGGTTGATCTCCTCTAGGACTGACCGGTTTGATCACCTTGCAGTCCAAGGGACTGGCAAGAGTCTTCTCCAGCACCAGAGTTCAAATCTGCTGTATGGTCCCAACTATTTGGAAAAGTAAAAATTGTCAAAAGCTGGAGCAGACTTATAATTACAGGCAATAGAGTTTTGTCTAGAATAATTATTTGACTCTTGCTTCCTTCAAGAATTGCTCATTGCTTGCTTGCTTGCTTGCTTGCTTGCTTGCTTGCTTTCTTTCTTTCTTTCTTTCTTTCTTTCTTTCTTTCTTTCTCTCTCTCTCTCTCTCTCTCTCTCTCTCTCTCTCTCTCTCTCTCTTTCTTTCTCTTTCTCTCTCTCTCTCTCTTTCTTCATCGCTCCCTTCCCTCTCCCTCTGTCTGTGTTTGTATGTCTGTGTGTCTCTGTGTGAATGTTTACAACTTCAGCAGCTTCTGAATCATGTTTTAGCACTGAAGAACCCCTTGAGGCAGGCCCAAGTTGGCTCTGGGTTTGTAACCTTCTACTGCTGAGTTTTTAAATATTTTACATAGTTTGTTTATGATTTGGTCTCTTTACTGGGTATTCTTGTGGTTTACAAATTTTCTTAGCTTTATCAGAATATAAAATACAACGGAAAATAAAAAAATAGTGAGGAAAGAGGGGAAGGAAAAAAGGGAAGAGTAAATGTGGGATAGATTGGGAAAAAAAGAGGAAAAAAGTTGTTGACACTCTTTAGCGCAATAGAAGAAAGCAATATTACAGCCTCAGCTTTTTACTATTACAGGTTAGTATATCCTAGTCATTTCCGCAGTAACAAACCTATCCAATTGGCAATACCCAAATGAAAGTTTGACTTTTTTCCATCACAAACACGAAACCCAGACGCGCTTCCCAAATGGAAACACGATGAGATCTATTATCCTCTTCGAAGAAAGCCCTTCTTTATTGGATTTTCAACATTTCAAGAGAAATGTTAACCACGCCCACAGACCGTGGTATATACATAATGTATTTATGTCTCTGCTCTGCTTTCGGCAGCTGTTGCATTCAAATGAGCAAAACCTGCCCACTGAAACCCTCCTGCAGAGAACGAATTGAGCAATTGTGCAAGGAGGAAGACAGATGCAGAATCTGGAACTGATAGAGAGCTTCCATCCTCTGTCCGTGTGCTTGCAGGGCAAAAAGGGTGTGTATGTGTGTGTGTGTGCTTATTGCACTCTTCCTTTTCCCTTGAGCCTCTGTCTTTCTGAAAACTGATCCAGGTGTTGTAATTTCAAAGCACAGCATGCATAATCTGTGGGGGCTCTCCTTCCAGGATCCCTCGTCACTCCCTTCTCTTTTGGGACTTCAGTTTTACTAGGGAGATGGCCAGGGGTGGTCAGCCGGTGTGGGCGAACTGGATGCTAATTTTGCATCTGGTTCGCCGAACCGGTAGTTGGAAGGACTGGCTGTCCTGCCCCTCCCACCCATGGGCCCATTCATCATGTCAGGTAAGTGCAGGCCCTGCGTGGAGGCTCTGGGTGGGCGAACATTGGGCCTTCTGGAAGTTCCGGGGAGGACGTTCCCATTATTCTGTTATTCTGACATGAAGGTGCTTTTTTTTTTTCAAGAGGCACTGGTTTTTCTTTGAAGGCGTTTCGCTTCTCATGCAAGAAGCTGCTTTCTTTTTCAGCTTGTTGGATGGGAAGTTTCGTCCTTCAGCAGGAGGTTGCACAAGTAGACTTCCAAGGTCCCTTTCAAGTGTGTTATTCTGTTATCTGTATTCAAGCGAGAATGAGGGAAAGGGTTATCCCAGGTCTGATACATTGGACAGCAGATTACCATTCCTGTTTTACAAGATTCCTCCAGAAATATAGGCTGTTAAGCAAGCTCTGTGCACAACAACTTTCCTTTCTCAATTGTTTATGTAGCCCTCTGTCTTCTTCTAAAGAACAAATCATTGGCATCTGAATCCAGCCTCAGGTGACCAAACTTCTCCCATATTTCCTAGTAGAAATAGGGGAGTAGAGACTAAAACATATAAGGAACGGTTGCAGGAACTGGGTATGTCTAGTTTAATGAAAAGAAGGACTAGGGGAGACATGATAGCAGTCTTCCAATATCTCAGAATCTCAATATCTCAGGGGCTGCCACAAAGAAGAGGGAGTCAAACTATTCTCCAAGGCATCCAAGGGTAGAACAAGAAGCAATAGGTGGAAACTAATCAAGGAGAGAAGCAACTTAGAACTGATGAGAAACTTCCTGACAGTTAGAACAAGTAATCAGTGAACAGCTTGCCTCCAGAAGTTGTGAATGCCCCAACACTGGAAGTTTTAAAGAAGATGTTGGATAACCATTTGTCTGAAACGGTATAGGGTTTCCTGCCTAGGCAGAGGATTGGACTAGAAGACCTCCAAGGTCCCTTCCAACTCTGCTATTGTATTGTATTGAATCTCATCTTTTGAAGATCATTGTAATCACTTTTAAGGAGTAGATGAAGGACCTTGGTTTTCCATTTTGACCCAAAAAATTAGAACCAGGGTCAGGATGACAATTAATTTATGTTCCTCAAGTTGTATAACTTTTATAAAACGAATTGTTGAAATATCTATCTGGAGTCAAGGGAATATAACTGGGTGAAGGGCTTGATAAGGAGAAGGCAGAAAATGACCAAAATTTGGAAAATATTTCGTCAATATTTAAGTCAATGAAACTTATTTGGTGATGTTGTAAGTATGTAGGGTCCTATATACATAGTCAAATATTTACAGGCATATTTCCCCTGTATGCTGAATATCAAGAAATGTTGCATTTTTGAAGAGGTAATCTTTGGAAAACCGTGTAGTGACCAAAACTAATAATCCATGGAAATACATTTAAATCCCTGCCAATTGCATAGTACGATAAACTACTTTCTGTTACAGGGGAAGATGAAATCGACATTTTTAGGGCTTTTCTGTTGACGAAAGGTAGATAATATCTTCTGTATTCCGTAGAATCCCCATAAGAAGAGGACACTGTATTGCATTTTGAAGGGATAGAGACTATTTTTAGCCTACCGATTTAATAATAGCAATAGCACTTAGACTTATATACCGCTCTACAGTGCTTTACAGCCCTTTCTAAGCAGTTTACAGAGAAAGTATGTTGCCCCCAACAATTTGGAGCCTCATTTTAACCACCTTGGAAGGATGGAAGGCTGAGTCAACCTTGAGCCTAGTGAGATTTGAACTGCCGAATTGCAGGCAGCTGGCAGTCAGCAGAAGTGGCCTGCAGTACTGCACTCTGACCACTGCGCCACCGTGGCTCAATAAACCCATATTTGGAATCTTTTATACATCTAAAATACAGGTGGTCCTTGACTTACAACCCCAATTGAGCCCAAAATTTATGTTGCTAAGTGATAAATTTGTTACTTGCATTTTGCCCCGTTTTACGACTTTTCTTGCTGCAGTTGTTAAGTGAATCACTGCAGTCGTTCAGTTAGTAGCACGGTTGTTAAGTGAAACTGGCTTCCCCATTGACTTTGCTTTGTCAGAAGGTCACAAAAAGGGGTCACGTGACCCCGAGAGACAGCAATGGTCATAAGTATGAACCAGCTGTCAAGCATCTGAACGTAAATAATGTGGCCAAGGGAATGCTGAAACGGTCACAAGTGTGAGAAATGATCATAAATAACTTTTTTCACTGCCGTCGTAACTTCAAATGGTCATTAAATGAGCTGGTGTAAATCAAGGGCTACCTGTACACTGGCTCCTGTAGATATTGGATTAGAGTGTTGCATTAAAGAAAAAACTCAGAAGTATAGTAACATTTATTCTAATGAGAGTGGTACTTTTCAAGCTTGATATCTTTAAAATGTGTGGACTTCATGTCCCAGAATTCCCGGGGTAACATATTGTCTGGGAATTGGAAGCCCACACATCTTAAAGTTGTTACGGTTGAAAAACTCTCAACTAGAGTATCACATCTTTTCCTACAATGCCCAAGAAGGCAGAAATCTGTGTCTTCCCTTGACCATCAAGGTCATTGGATCACCTTGGGTTGGTCAATTGTAGCCTCAGGTATCTCCCAGGGTTGTTGAGGAATGGATAGGAAGAAAACCGTTATAAAATAGTTGGAGGATAGGAAAGCAATAGCGCTTAGACTTATCTACTGCTTCATAGTGCTTTACGGCAGTCTCTAAGCGGTTTACAGAGTCAGAATATTGCCCCCAACAATCTGGGTCCTCATTTCACCGACCTTGGAAGGATGGAAGGCTGAGACAACCTTAAACTGGTCAGGATCGAACTGCTGACAGAATTTGCCTGCAATACTGCATCCCATTGTGACTCAGGATGGATGGTGAAGAGATAAAATTAATGTAATTAGTTACATGTCCCTTTCAGGTTCTTATTTGGACAAAAAATAATAATATAAAAATTCTACTTCTTTAGAAATGGAGTTGAGTTGCAAAGAAGCTGTCAACTTTGCATAGACTTTATATAAATATGTTTGGGGATTTTTTTTTGGTATCTTTCTTGTCCCCAAATCGGTGCATGTTCGAATGAAATATTTAAGAGATTGGCCTTAGACCATAATGATATTTGGAAAGATTTTTCTGCTGATTGCTGTTGTTGTGATCAAAATAAATCAACCCCAAGACCAGAAAGCTTTCCTTTCCCTTCTTTTTCCACTCCCTTTCCTTCTTGTTGAGACTGCAAGAGAAAGTTTTGTCTTGCATAATCTTGTCCCTCGAAGAGCCTCCAAGTTTTAAGGCCTTCCTCTCTCCTTTGTATCTTAAAAAGCCAGTGCCGCATCTTTGCAATGTTGATTTGGCGTGACTGGAAGGATAGACCGTGGGACGGTTGCATTTTTCCTCGTATCTGCTTTTTTCAGGGTTTGTTTTGGGTTTTTTGGGAACAGGAAATGGAATTTCTGTGGTATTCAAACATCTGCCTCTTGGCTTTGACATTCTGCTGAAGCAGAAGCTTCACACGTTCATTTGCCACACATATAAAAATGCAAAGTTTTCCTTACAATGTTGTAAGTAAAGTAAACGTTCCCCTTGCACATATGTGCTACTCGTTCCCGACTATAGAGGGCGGTGCTCATTTCCGAATATGTCTCCATGGTCATGTGGCCGGCATGACTAAACGCCAGAGGCATACAGAACGCTGTTACCTTCCGACCAAAGGTGGTTCCTATTTTTTCTACTTGCATTTTTTACATGCTTTCGAACTGCTAGGTTGGCAGAAGTTGGGACAAGTAACGGGAGCTCACTCCATTACGCGGTGCTAGGGACTCGAACCGCCGAACTGCCAACCTTTCTGATTGACCTGTCTTAGCCACTGAGCCGCCGCGTCAATGTTGTACAATGTTGTATGTCTCTGCTCATTAAATACATTACTTCATAGCTTGTGGTTGGCTTTCCAGTTAAATCTGCAATTAATGCCAAGAGTTTGCAACTTTAATCTTTATTTATTATGCTTGTTTTCCACCGTTCTTCCTTAGAGCTCTCTACTCCTATAGAGAGGCAGGGAGGATAGCCAAATGTAATGTTTTAAGGAGAAAGGAATCTTGGGGTAAGCCAACTATAAATGTAGCAAGGAGAAAAGAATGTAATGTGGTTCTGTCAGAGAAGGTAGTGCTCTTCAACAACATCCTGAGTTGAGAAGTGACCTGTTTCTCCGCGCTCTTTTGAATTCAGAAAAACAGAACACAACAGAACAACAGAGTTGGAAGGGACCTTGGAGGTCTTCTAGTCCAACCCCCTATTCAGGCAGAAAACCCAGTGCCATTTCAGACAAAGGGTTGTCCAATCTCTTCTTAAAAACTTCCAATGTTGAATTAATCAATATTTACTACATCCTTCTAATAGTCATAACACTGTTCTTGGGCATATCTAATATCATCCTTTTTCAAAATCTAATCTTAACCTCTGACATTCACTTTAAATATACAAAATCAATTGATTAATTGAAACAGGAAGGAATTTGTGCTGATATCAATACATACAATAACATTAGTCTATGACTACTAGAAGGAGGTAGTAAACATTGATTAATTGAAAAATGAAAGAATATGGGTTATCAATATATATAACAACACTAGATTATGCTTGTTTGATTAATGTAATAATGTTTATCTGTATTAATATTGGTTTTGTATCTAAGTGAATGATACTCAGACACCACACTGGCCATGCAATGATATTGATATTGGTGTATGTTTTTTTAAAAAAACTTTATTGAAAAAAAATGTCCAATGTTGGAGAATTGGAAGCAAATTGTTCTACTGATCAATTGCTCTAACTGTCAGGAAATTTCTCCCTACTTCTAGGTTGCTTTTCTCCTTGATTAGTTTCCACCCATTGCTTCTTGTCTCACCTTGGAGAATAGCTTGACTCCCTCTTCTTTGTGGCAGCCCCCTGAGATATTGGCCCACTGCTCACCCTTAGTCCTTCTTTTCATCAAACTACACATAGAAACCACAAACTACGTCTGGGCATTGTTGTAACACAGATATGGCAATTGTCTTTCTCTTGCATTTTTAGCATCCTTCACGATGTCATTCTCTTTCTCTTCCTTTTGCTTTCTTCTTAAGGTTCCAGATGTCATCAGTAGTATAAGACAGGCTTCCAAAGCTGCCCTCAAAGAAGACGTCAAGCCCAATAAAGAAAATGAAGATGCCTTCTACAACTCCCAAAAATTTGAGGTGCTGTATCGTGGGAAGGTGACGGTGGCCCACAAAAAGGCTCCCTCCTCCCTCATCGACGACTGCATCGAGAAGTTCCACCTCCACGAACGTCAGCGCCTGAAGCTGCTGAGCGAGCACTGCGGCACCGAGTCCAGCACGGACCTCATGACATGGGAGGATGTCCCCTCTTCCCCTTTGGACAGTCCGTTTCAGGAGGTGGAGGGTTCCAGCGGAGGCACCCCGGGGATGTTCATTGTGGGGAGCCAGACCAACCTGACCAGTTTGGCCAGCTGCTGGACCTCTTTCCCAGAGCGGATCCTGGAGGATTCGGGAGTGGAGGAGCAGCTGGAGTTTCGTTCTCGCTGCAGCAGCGCTGCCAGCCTGCAAAGGAGAGCTCAGGAGAATAACACCAAGCCTTCATCCCGAAGGCGCCATGCCAGTGCCCCGAGCCACGTCCAGCCCTCCGACTCTGAAAAAAACAGGACAATGTTGTTTCAGGTAGGGGCAGTTCCAGTGGTGGGATTCAAAAAACGTGACTAACAGTTCTGCGGGCACAGCTTTGTGGGTGTGGCTTTGTTGCGTGGCTTTGTGGGCATGGCAGCGGAAGGATACTGCAAAATCCCCATTCTCTCTCCACCCCACTAACCTGCTTTCCAGCTCCATTCTCCTGTTCAGGGCAACAAAAGAAGATCAGCTGGGAGGCAGCAAGGGCGGGGCCAGCCTATTTGCTGGTTCTCCCAACTACTCAAAAATTCCACTACTGGTTCTCCTGAACCGGGCAGAACTGGCTGAATACCACCTCTGGGCAGTTCCCCCCCCCCAATGTTTTATTTATTTTATTATATTACTTTCCATTTCCACCAAACACTGAGATCTGGGTACAGTTATTTAAACAGTCACATATTTGTTATTATATTCACTGCAATAATATTAATAGTATAACTATATATCAATATAATTACAATAATACACAACATCTTCATCATCAAATTCTCTCATCCTCATTGCATTCGGCTTACAGTTTGCAGCTTACGACCTTACATCAGCTGGCAGCTATTAAATCCTCAGTCCCTGACACAGGGTGAAATTGCATTGTTGTGAGGTAAACACAAGAATGCAAAGGAAAGAGTCAGGGGAGAGAAGGAAAGAGGGAGAGAGAGAATGGGAGAGGGAGGGAGGAAGGAAGGAAGGTTTGGACGTGTTTTTATAGCCCAATCTTGGCAGTTGATGAAAAAAACAGCCCTTTGCTCTCCGTCTCTGATCAGTTGTCAATGGAAGGTGTTACAACTGCCCTGACCATGTAAGGTATTAAGTACAAGGGCTCTTATGCTCCGGAGAGGTCCACAGAAATGAATATTTGCCAACCTAGTTGGTCGGCCATTTTGTATTTTGGTGGAGGGCAGAAGTTGGGACCAATTACTTTTGCCAGAAATGAATACTCAGGTGGGAGTTGAGAGAAAAAGGGAGGCAGGGTGGAAGATCTCGGTTCCACTCCAGATCTGTGAAACCGAAGCCAAGGGCTGGAGAGTCTCTCTGCAAGCCTTTCTCATTTTTTTTAGAGGATTAGTCAAGCAGGTCCTTGGCAGCGCAGCTGGCTCATTCTTGGCAGAACATCAGTTTGGGAAGCTTCCCTTTGACGTGCCTTTGATTAAGTTGTGTGAGGAAATATTTCGGTGCTGGGCCCACAGTTTTCAGAGCAGCTTCCCCCCCCCCCCCGCCCCAATATTATCTTCATCACCTCCTGCTTTGACATGTTGTTTTCTCTCTTCCAAGGTTGGTCGGTTTGAAATTAACCTCATCAGTCCAGACACCAAATCAGTTGTCTTGGAGAAGAACTTCAAAGACATCTCCTCATGTTCTCAGGTAAGAAGCTCAGGTATGAGCTGTGGTGGCGCAGTGGTAAGAGTGCAGTACTGCAGGCTTCTGCTGCTGCCTGCCTGAAATTTGGCAGTTCAGATCTCACCGGCTCAAGGTTGACTCAGCCTTCCATCCTGGTAAAATGAGTGGGTAAAATGAGGACCCAGGTGGTTGGGGGCAATAGGCTGACTCTGTAAAACTGCTTAGAGAGGGCTGTAAAAGCACTATAAAGTGGTATATAAGTCTAAGCGCTATTGCTATTGCTTCTAGTTGTGATTTTATACCTCTTTTCTCTAATGGAGACACCATCAACTTTAGAAGGCTACATAGATCAAGGGATTAAAAAAAAAAAAAAATCTACAAATGGTTATCACCTATGCAGCAAGTAAAGATTAGATATTCTAGCCAGCAGAAAATTATATGTTTAGGGTTTTACATTTATATATATATATAAGTTATATATATATATAACTTTTGGGCCATGCCATTTAATGGATTAAGGAGTTTCCAGGGATTGTACTGACAAAAATGATACAGTGAAATCAAAAGGAGAAAAGGCTAGCTGAAAGCTATCTAAGATTCCGTGCGGTTAGGAGCACCCCCAAATCCCACTCCTGGCTGGCCCTGCCCACCCTGCCCCTCCCCTCTCAGGAGTTCCCACGCGGCCCGTTTTGGATGCAAGTAAGTGCAGGGTGCTTGCTGAGGCCCAGGGAGGGTGAAAACGGGCCTATTGGAAGTTCGGGAAGTTTGCCCTCCCGGATGCTCGAGGAAAGCCTCTTGAGCCTGGGATAGGACAAAAACACCCCCCCCCCATGGTGCAGGAGGCTGACTAGGCCACACCCACCATGGCCACACCCACCCAGCCACCAGGAAGAGAAGACCTTGCTAAAAGTTGTGAAGCCCACCCCTGAAAAGGTTGGGTTTTCACAGTATAAATCTCCTTCACTGGCCTGGGGCCAACTGTTTACTACTAGAGTTCTTTATGGCCAGAGTTAGGGTTCCTGAAATACATGTGCCTCCTATTGAGTGGTGGGTTCCGGATCCCGAGTGCCTCTGTGACCCTCCAGCTGTTACGTGGAGCATCGTGCAGGCGCTGTATGCGCCATGCGCCTGCGCAGAAGCGCAAAAGCCTTTAAACACCATTAAGGAGCTCGGGCAGGTGGGTGGGCCTTCCAGAGCACCGTACCGGAATAGTATCCAGTGCTCCGGGCTGGCTCCAGTACGCCCGTACTGGGGCGTACCGCCTGCAACCGACCACTGATCCTACTACTCTCTTCTGTTTTTGTTGGACTGAAATAGCAGCATAACGTGAAACGGGGTTTTGGGTGGGGGAAGTGCACCGCACCAGTTTCATTTAAAACAGGAAGACTCATTTGTAAGGCCTGTGCAAGTTGACAGGCAATGTAAACACGAAAAGCAGCACATGGCTCATGAAAGGCCCCCTCTATGCTTCCTTGTTCCCTGGAGAACAATAAACAAAGGGATATGTGTTGTCCTGGAATCTCACAGCTCCTTCTAAGCAGAGGGATGACTGAGCAGCTAAGCTGACCCTTTTACACCAGGTTGAGGAAGAAAACACTGGGCAGGTCTACTCAGAAGTAATTGGCTGCCAGGAAAGGAGGCACGGTTTTCCCAAGCTGCATCCTTCCTGGGGTGAGGGGCACTCCCAAAATATGCGTAGAGGTAAGGCAAGAGGTGGCCTCAGTGGCTAAGGCGCTGAGCTTGTTGATCCGAAAGGTCGGCAGTTTGAATCCCTAGCGCCGCGTAACAGAGTGAGCTCTCGTTACTTGTCCCAGCTTCTGCCAACCTAGTAGTTGGAAAGCATGTTAAATAATGCAAGTAGAAAAATAGGGGCCACCTTTGGTGGGAAGGGAACAGCATTCCGTGCGCCTTCAGCGTTTAGTCATGCCGGCCACATGACCACGGAGACGTCTTCAGACAGTGCTGGCTCTTTGGCTTTGAAATGGAGATGGGCACCGCCCCCTAGAGTTGGGAACAACTAGTACACATGTGCGGGGGAACCTTTATCTTTACCTTAAGGCAAGAGGTAGTGGCTCTCCTTTCAAGAATGGAATTAATTTCTTAAATTTGAGGTACTCTCCAGGGGGAATGAGACAAATTGCTGCTGCCAACTCACCATGGCCAACTCACCATGGCCAACTCATCATGGCTAACTCACTGCAAGACAACTGGGCATGGCCAACTCTCCATGTTGGCCACGGCAAGTTGACCGTGGCAAATTGTCATAGACCCCTCTCCGGTCATGTATTTAGTAACATCCCACACCAGGTGGAAGACTGTTATGGGGAGGAAGCAAAGAACTTTCTGGCTTGCAAAGATTGCCATGGGGGAATGTATGGGGCTGGGAATTTGCATCCATCCCAGGAGTCTTTTGGGATTGTGGTAGGGAAGGATTCCCCACCTGTGCTACCCTGCCATTGCCACTTCTCTTAACATCCCAGAGATGCTCTCCACATACACAAGAACTCATGAAATTAGACAAAAGGCCCTGATTGTGCGGGTAGTCCTCAACTTACGACCACAATTGAGTCCAACGTTTCTGTTGTTAAGTGAAACATTTGTTAAGTGAGTTTTGTCCCATTTTACGACTTTTTTTTGCCACAGTTGCTAAGTGAATTATTGCAATTGTTAAGTTAGTAACCCGGTTTTTAAGTGAATCCGGCTTCCCCGCTGACTTTGTCAGAAAGTGATCATGTGACCCCAGAACCCTGCAAGCGTCATAAGTATGAGTCCGTTCCCAAGCATCAGAATTGTTATCATGGGAACACTGCAATGGTCATAAGTGCAAAAAAATGATCCTAAATCACTTCTTTTAATCCCGTGTTAACTTTGAATGGTCACTAAATGAAGTGTCGTAAGTCGAGGTCTACCTGTGCTCTGGTAAGTGGCTTTATTGGAGGCACGGTGGCCTAGCGACGAAGACACGGTGATTGTCAATCAAAAGATTAACAGTTCGAGACCCAAGTACTGCAAGATGGGGTGAGCTCCCATTTCTGCCTCAGCTCCTGCCAGTCTAACAGTTCAAAAATGTGCGAATGCAAGTAGATAAATAGGTACCACTTCAGCCTTCCATGCACCTCGGCATATGACCATAGAAGAGTATTTGGACAATGCTGGCTCTTCTAGCTAGGAAATGGAGATGAACACTGCCCCCTAGAGTCAGACACAACTGGACGGGAAATCCTTAGTCTTTGATGGCTTTAATCACTGCTGCTTTAATTTCCTTGAACTAAATGTTGATGGTATGTTCCATTTCTCCCTTTCCTTCCCTCTAGGGCATAAAGCACATTGATCATTTTGGTTTTATATGTCGGGAATCCAATGAACCTGGAATAAGCCAGTATGCTTGCTATGTCTTCCAGTGCGCAAGCGAATCTCTGGTAAGAATCTTCAAAATACCATTTGTATCATCTGTTTGACACAGAACTGGGCAGGTGGGGGAGAGGAGATAAGGCTGTTTTCTGTTTCTGGATCCATATGATCTTGGAGTAGATTGCTTGATTGCTTCTTCAGTTGGAACTGGTTGGAACCGGTTCATATCAGAGAAAAAAATAGAACCAATTCTCTCTGGTCAAAGATTTGTACATACCTCACCAGTCTCCCACAATGGTTGTCTAGTTTCTACCTTTTAATAAAATCAACATGATGGTGTTGTGGCCCGCCAGTGGCCAGCGGATCTGGTAGCAGATTCAGACAAGAGGAAGTTGGGGAGGAACATGGTCCAGTCCTGGAGTCTGGGGAAGGCTCTGATGAGGGCTCTGCATCGGAGGCAGAGAGGGGACCAAGGACGCCTGGCAGTTTTCAGCTGCCTTTGGAGTCAGATATCAGTGGGGCAGAAGAACAGCTGGAGCCTGTTCCCAGTGTGCGCATGCGCAGAGCTGCCAGGAGAAGGGAACAGCTAAGGAACAAGGGTCGACTCAGTAAAGGCACAGGTGGACGATGAATGGCCCCTCCCATAGGGAATAAAGAGGAGAGAAAGGGGAGTGGAGTTTGCAGGAGACAATTAGTTCATTAGGGTGAAGATCTGTTTCTGACTTCTTGCCAAGTATTGTCTGCTATATCGTAGCGTTTGGAAGATATCATCCTGGCAGCTCTCCAAGCCTGATAAAGGCCTGTAGTTGTGAAATCTCTTGAAAGACTGTTAGCTGGGACTTTGCTGGAGAGGAATTCACTTTAATCTAAATAGAAGGGGTTTTAACGGGAAGAGGGTTTGGCTTCATGCTTTTGGGAAGCCTAGGTCAGAATAGATGGTTGATTAGACCCACTAAAATGTTTCTCCTAATTCAAGTGAAATTTACCCTCCTGTAATCCATACACTTTTTGGGCTATCTGTGTGTATTCCTTCCGTCAACAGCCCTGAAGGGGCTGCCCACCCCAGGACTCCCCAACCTCACTGAATTTTCTCACTGAATTTATTTTTGACTATCTTCATGCCATCTGCTGAAGCCACTCCACTGGTATTCTCCTTAAAATACTCCAAATTTCAGGGCAGATTCAAGCAGAAGAATTATTTCTGAGCCGTGGTGTTGCAGTGGTTAGAGTGCAGTACTGCAGGTTACTTCTGCTGCCCGCCGGCTGCCTGCAGCCAGTAAGTTCGAATCTCACCAGGCTCAAGGTTGACTCAGCCTTCCATTCTTCCGAGGTGGATCAAATGAGGACCCAGATTGTTGGGGGCAAGAGGCTGACTCTGTAAACCGCTTAGAGAGGGCTATAAAGCACTGTGAAGCAGTATCTGAAGTGAAGAAGCTTCTTCGATGAGAAGTGAAATGTTTTCAGGGGGGGGGGGAAACCCCAAGAACGTCCAGTTGGCTTATGGAAAAGCAACTTCGGGACAATAGCTCAAATACCGTATTTTTTTGAGTATAAGACATACCTTTTTCCCTCAAAAAAGAGGCTGAAAATCTGGGTGCATCTTATACACTGAATACAGCATTTTTTTGTCTCCCAAACCCCACCCCCTTAATCAAAATGGGCATGCATAGCCTTTAGGAGCTTTGCAGTGTTCGTGGGGGCTGGGGAGGGCAGAAATGAGCAAGAATGGGCCATTGTTTGCTCAATTTTGCTCCCCCCCAGCCCTTAGGAACACTCTGCAAGGCTCCTAAAGGCTATGCATGCCCTTTTTGTTACAAAAATTGAGCTTTTTTCACAAAAATTGGGATTTTTTGCTCATTCTTTGAGGAGGGGGCAGCTCCCAGGAGCACTCTACAAGCTCTGAAAAAGAACGGACCCGTTTTTATGAAAAATGGGCTGTTTTTGTGAAAAACAGGCCATTTTTGGGAGGTCTGCAGAGTGCAAAAACTATTAAAATTTGCCTCTTCAAAATCTTGGTGTGTCTTATACTCCGGTGCGTCTTATACTCTGAAAAATACGGTAGTTTTTTTTGATGCAGCTCTGACTGAGATAATTCTCTGGGTCGGAGGTAGAGCGGCTGGTTAACCACCCTTGCAGAGAGTGGTTTTTAGAAAAAGCAGATACTACTCAGCTCCTGAACGTTGTCGCAAGCTACTATCAGTAGCAGATAAAGAAGAAGCTCTCCCTTTTCTCTGCAAACGTTTGCTACGAAGAACAGAAGGAGGAATGCCAGCTCTTTTCAGAGAAGTCAAAGAGTTCAGCGCTGACTTGCTTCCCCCCCCCGCCCCCCCCCCCGGGAGCTTCCTGTCTTGTTGACATGCCTTTCCAGTCTCTGGGCGGGTTTCCTTCAATAGCTCCATCTGTTCATCTACCGTTTCAGGCCTGAAATGGATTTGAATCTGTATGCCAGTGTCTTGCAACCTATGACCCTTTTTTTTCCACCGAGCTTGTGAAGCTAGGCTCGTCTGGAGCAGGAGGCGGTGGGAATCTTGCACGCCTGGGGCTGGGAGTTTGCCTCCCATCTGCAGGACACTAGCGGAGCCTCCAAAAGTTTGACTGATTAAAAAAA
Organism: Natrix helvetica; assembly: GCF_964273705.1. Taxonomy (NCBI): domain Eukaryota; kingdom Metazoa; phylum Chordata; class Lepidosauria; order Squamata; family Natricidae; genus Natrix; species Natrix helvetica. The sequence goes on along the minus strand of NC_138549.1, from coordinate 13,397,613 downwards.
AAAACTAGAAATGGAGCTTCCGACACTCAAGGAGCTCCGTGCTTTGGCTGCAAACTGTTTGTTTGGAGCTCCAAAGAGGGTCTTCCTTGCAGGCTAGATAATGCACATGGAGAGCTGGATGTGATCTGGTTTCTGATGGGCAGCGCCATTGAAATTCACGGGAACTCAGCCTACTTCGTTGTGCCAGCAGCAGAAAAAGTCACCTGCTCTATTATGCCCTTTTCTATGGGCTGGTATAAGAGCTTGGCTCGACCTGGGGAAAAAAACCCCTCTTCCAGGTCTTAAGAAAACACCCAGAATTTATCATCTAACCTTTAAAATTCCCTTTCTTAGGTGGATGAGATCATGCTGACTCTGAAGCAAGCCTTTAGCACGGCAGCTGCCCTGCAGAATGCCAAGACGCAGATCAAACTGTGCGAGGCCTGCCCGATGCACTCCCTCCACAAGCTGTGCGAAAGGATCGAAGGTAGCCACGGTTTTCAATCTTGCGTGGTCTGAAAGAGACACCCGGGGGGGGGAGGGGAGGGGGGCTAGGAGGTTTCGCGAGGCCTATCCGGCACGCTGGCCCCCAGCCCCTCCTCTCCATCCGTTGCTGCTCATTTATGTGACGAGAGCACAAAATGCCTTTGTGTGGGTACCTTGGAATAGCTTCATTGTCACTTGGAATGCACGCTCATCGGCATGCATTAAAATGAATTCATATACAAATGATGGATAAGGAATTAGATGTTTTCTTTCTTTAAGGAAAACAAGAAAGATCAAACAACACTACAAAACCTATGGGATGCCACAAAAGCCTATGTGCGGGGTATAACAATAGCATATACGGCAAGGAGAAATAAGGACAAAAGGAAATAGCAAACACTACTACAGGAGAAGCTTAAAGAGTTGGAGACCGTGTTGCAGAAAGAACCACAAAATATTAAAATCAAAGAAGAGAGAGATTTGGTGAAACACAAAGTCAATCTAACGTTTCAAGAAGAAATGATGCGTAATATAAAAATGGCGAAACAAAACTATTTCGAAACAGCAAATAAACCAGGTAGATGGAAGAAAGAAAAAAACCAAAAAGCTGATACAGCAATTACAGGACGAACATGGGAATTTGTTCCATAAGACAGAAGGGAAAAAAAGTATAATCCAAAAAAATCCTCTCCAAGGATCACCACCTCCAATATACGCTACACAAACAAGACAAAATAAATAAATAAATAAACATACTAAATTTTGCATGTACCATACATATATTAGATGACAAAGAGAAACAACATGTCTTACTTTGGATGTATACATGTAAAGCACATGGCGAGAAAAACGAATTTCGTGTCCGTCCAAAATTATATCAGCACTGAAAAAAGTGACTTACGACCATTTTTCACACTTACCGTATTTTTCGGAGTATAAGACGCACCCCCCCCCAAGAGGGTGAAAATCTGGGTGCGTCTTATACACTGAATGCAGCATTTTTGGCCTCCCGAAACCCCGCCACCTGGGAATCCCAGATTCACTTAACAACTGTTGCTAATTTAAGAACCGCAGCGATTTACTTAACAACTGTGGCAACAAAAGTCGTAAAATGGGACAAAATTAACTTAACAAATTTCTCACTTAGCAACATTTGGGGCTCAATTGTGCTTGTAAGTTGAGAATTACCTGTATTTCCCCTGGATGAGTAGCAGGTATCAGTGATAAAACAATGTGTAAAATATATTTTGCCGATGAAGCAGAAATGTTTACCTATTTCTGTTTACTTCCTTTATTTCCTATAGTTATCAATGTTTATTTCGGAAAGCACATATTTGGTGATCAGCTCCCTCTGGTGGGCAAAACTATAAAGCCACTGAGGTTGCATTAAAGTCCAACATTGAAAGAGAAAAAAAAAGCTTCCCACGCTTCCAGTTCTTGGCATAGTGAGTCAGAGACCAAAACGGATTATGTTTTGTTCTTTAATAAACCACGTTTGCAGAAGGAACAGACTAGTTGCGAGCTCTCGATTTCCAAAAAAAGAAAAACCGGGATTTTTCAGATCTGAAAAGATGTGAAGCTGGGTCTTTATTAGTTTGTAGAGAGTCTCGGTCATCCATGGTTGTCCCAAAGGTGCTTTTTCAGGAGGCAACTGGACTTTCTTGTTTATTTCTTTTGAAGACGTTTCACATCACATCCAAGAAGCTTCTTCAGCTCTGACAGGATAGTCGGGAATGGAGAGGAGAGGCGACTTGGAACATTCCTTGCCTCTCTAGTGAGTCGGGTGGATGTAACTGAAAGAGGCAGTGTCTCAGATAAACCGGCCCCAACAGGTTGTTCTGTGGATCTGATGGATTGACACCTGTCATTGATGCTTGATGAGAACATTTGGGAACTGGGAAGAGGTCTCGAAACCTGATTAACAAGTTCCACTTGAGAGAAGCAAATGGCTTCCGTTTCACCACAGGCCTTTGTGGTCCTTGAGCTTTCTTTGAATGCGATGCCATCAGGCTTCTCATCTCGTCTCGCTAAGCCTTGAACAAGATTAGCGCAAACTTTGGAAGTTTACAGCATGCAGTTTGTCAGACTTCCGACCCAAAAAGCAACAACATAGATCTGAAGATATTTTCTCTAGGGTTCCCCCCCCCCCGGTTTTTCTTTTCTTCTTCTTAGTTTAGTTTAGTTTAGTTTATTTAATTTATAGACCGCCCCCTCTCCCCGTAGGGACTCGGGGCGGTGTACAGACCATTCGTAATCAAAACAATAAAATGACATAAGACATAAGACATGCAACATAAACAACTCACACACACGGTCTGTTATAAAATCCCAAAACCAATTAAATATTAAGAACAATTTTAAAACCCATTAAAACCCCAATATAAAATTTAAAAAGCCATCCAGGAAGGTTTGAATAGATGTTAAATGCAGTTACGATTATGGTTGTAATTAAGCCAGACCTGCTACTCGAAACAGGTGGGTCTTGAGTTTCTTGCGGAAGGAGCGGAGATCAGAGGTGGTTCTAATATCGGGGGGGAGGTCGTTCCAGAGGGTTGGGCCCATCACAGAGAAGGCCCTACTCCTAGGCACCGCCCACCTGCACTGTTTAGCGGATGGTACCCGGAGGAGGCCCTCTCTGTGAGAGCGGATTGGTCGCAGGGATGTATGGGGTAGAATGCGATCCCGCAAATAACTAGGTCCCGAGCCATGGAGCGCTTTGAAGATGACAATCAACACCTTGAAACGCACCCGAAAGGCCACAGGTAGCCAGTGCAGCTCGCGCAGGAGAGGTGTTACATGGGAGTACTTAGTACTCCCCATAATAACCCGCGCGGCTGCATTCTGGACCAGCTGGAGCCTTCGGGTGCATCTCAAGGGGAGCCCCATGTAGAGAGCGTTACAGTAATCAAGGCGAGAAGTCACTAGGGCATGAGTGACTGTGCAAAGGGCGTCCCGCTCCAGTAAGGGACGCAATTGGCGCATCAGGCGAACCTGATGGAACGCCCCCCTAGCCACGGCCGTCACATGATCATCTAGCGACAGCCGGGAATCTAGGAGGACTCATCCAAGAAGCTTCTTCAGCTCTGCCAGGATAGTGGGAAATGAAAGGATTAAAAACAAAGAAAACAAAGTCCAGTTGCCTCTTGAAAAAAAGCACCTTTGGGACAAACCATGACCTGGATGACGGAGAATCTCTACAGACTTTTAGCAGTAGAATTTGGGATGGACACGTTTTGAATGGTGTAGGACAGGGGTGTCCAAACTTGGGAACTTTAAGACTTGTGGAATTCTGGGAGTTGAAGTCCACAGGTCTTAAAGTTCCCAAGTTTGGACACCCCTGGTGTAGGAGGATTTCCAGAGGAAAAAAATCCAGACTAGAGGAACCATTAGCACCACTCAGGTGATCCTGAGGACACAGATAAATCCATGTTTTTCTTTTATCAACCCTAATAGGAATAGTTCTGGTTTTAAACCTGTCTTTTGATCTAACATCTCTTCCAACCGTGTCTTTATCTGACGCCAAAAAAGCTAAATGATATTTTATAAGTACAGTGTCATTTCACATAAGATCTACTTGGACAAAGGCTACTCGGTCAAAGAGTGATAGCATCAACAGGTGTGTTCACCTTTATGCAAAGATTGCAAAGAACATTGTATTCTCAACCAAGGACTGGAATGAGAATATTTGCTTCTGGGTGAGGCTTTGAGCGTAGAAATACTCTGAAGAATTCCAGGTCTTCTCTCCCAGACTTTTGAAGTACGCCTCAAATAATTGAGACATTTCTGTGTAAGGCAAACTCAGAGTGCACCTTGGCCAAGATGAGATCTCTAAAACAAGCAAGTTTACCTTGTGGCTTCTGGTTCTTTGGGGGCCCAGTTATATTCTTAGATGGAAATAGCTTGATTAAAAAAAACATTTTCTCCTCTCTTGTCTGATTGGACTTATAAAAATGATGACTTTAAAGATAAAACAAGGAATGTATGTGGGGTGGGAGGCCTTCTTAAAACCTGTTCCAGAAGCTGATCAGTGCATCAGGCTCATCTGGATAGTTTTCTGCCAGCAGAGGCCCTTGACTTCCAGAGTTGATGGTCAACGCAGCGGAGATATATCTGCATATTGTTCCAACCAACCTTCTCCCCAATCCCTTCTTCAGGAGTGAAGGTGCCATGCTGCTTAGGGCAATGTCCACCATCTCTGAGAATCTCAGTCCCATGCCAAACTGCCTTGGCAAATTGCTTTCGTTGGTAGCCAAATCAACCTAGTGAGGGAGGGGAAAGGGTTGGGTTGAGCTTCCACCAAGCCACCAAGGAAGGGGGAAGCAAAGCTCTGGCCAGAGACCTTGAATTGTGTTGTGACCTTTCAGTAACTGGTCCCTCCAGCAGCCAAATGAGATGATGAGGAGGTGTGAGAGTCAGGGTCAGCCTCAAGGCAACCTGAGAGCTCCGAGGGAGAAGAGGGAATGGAGCTGTCAGAGATAGGTCCAGAGGCAAAGCCTGGGCCATCCGTCAGCCCTCAGATGGAGAGTCAACAGCCCCCAGGTCTGGAGGTGGCTGTTAAGAAAGGGGAGGAACAGCTGGGTCCAGTGCCTGACGCACAGATGCACAGAAGGCAGAGGAGAGGAGAGCAGAGGAAATCTATGGGCCAATTCTTGGGACGGAAGAGCCACCGCTGCTAGCGAAGCCCCACCCTAGCTCTGGGGATAAAGGGCAGGGGGTAGAGATGAATAGGTGTGGCAGGCAACTATTCATCTCCCTGCCGGACAGACGTGTCAGCCTGCTCTGTGTGTGTGAGAGAGATTTTTTTGCCGGGGCTGCTGGCGCTCCTAATAAAGGGAACATTTGTTTAACTGCAGAGGGATTGTCGTGTTTGGGAGCTGAGTCAGAACAAATAGCCAACTAGGGAGATGAAGGTCTCCTGGCTCAGAGGGATGGTGGCAAGGGCATTGGTGGGCAGGGCAAAGCATTGGAGTTTTGGTAGAGGTTGTGTGGATTTCAACGGCCGCACTTCAGCTGAATCTTGTCTTTCTGACTGCAGAGGAAAGCACGTGAGGGCTTTGCAATGAGTAAAACCTCTCTGATGCCCAACGACCTCTCTTCTTTCCCTCTGAAGGACTTTATCCGCCAAGAGCCAAGCTTGTAATTCAGAGGCACCTCTCCTCTCTCAGTGACAACGAGCAGGCGGACATCTTTGAGCGTGTTCAGGTAATAATCTACACACACACACACACACACACACACACACACACACACACACTCAGATACAGCCCTGGGGATGATCTCTGCCTCTCGGTGGGCTCCAAAGCTTTTGAGAACCAGAAATGCACTTCAGGAGTTAGCAAATTCTTTTCCGAAACCCTGAGGTAATCTAGCTGCCAATCGGAGCAGAGCCGGTTATCACAAACATTTGCTTCTTTCCTCCCTTGACAGAAAATGAAGCCGGTTAGTGACCAGGAAGAAAATGAGCTGCTGATTTTCCACCTCCGGCAGTTGTGCGAGGCGAAGCAAAAGACCCACATCCACATTGACGAGACCCCCATGGTGAGCTTCTCCGTCTTCTCTATCTCCTCAGGAGCTCAAAAAAAAAAAAGGGGGGGGCGGGAACTCCTTCAGCGGTTCCATTCTCCTCACAATTCCCTTCATGCTTTTTGGGAGACTCATCTGGAAACAGATGATGGATGAAGGAATCCCGATGAAATAGCACTTAGACCACGGGTGGGTTCCGGCTGTGGCTACTGCTCAGGATGCGCCATGCTACGAGTGTACGCACAATACTTTAACAAATGCTTCTGTGCATGCGCAGAAGCAAAAAACAAGATGGTGCCTACGCCGCTGTCAAGAGAACCAGTTTGGGGGCGTGGCAGGCCAAGTGGCTACCTACTCGGCCGAAGTGGTCCAAACTGATAGGAACCCACCTCTGACTTAGACTTATATACTGCTTTACAGTGCTTTGCAGCCCTCTCTAAGTGATTTACAGAGTCAGTCTCTTGCCCCAACAATCTAGCTCCTCATTTTACCCACCTCGGAAGGATGGAAGGCTGAGTCAACCTTGAGCCTGGTGAGATTTGAACTGCCGAATTGCAGGCAGCCGGCAGTCAGCAGAAGTAGCCTGCAGTACTGCACTCTACCCACTGCGTCACCATGGCACATTCCGGTGGGGAAAGACTAGCATTATCCTTCTGGGCTAATTTTTGCTGCTGGGAGCCATAAGGAAGGGAGGAGGACTAGATTTCCTTGAGCCTAGAGATCATCCCTCTGTCCCAGCCAAATTTGATTTAAATCAAGTACAGGAAGTTCTCCATTTATGAACATTTAGCTTAGCAACCGTAGTTATACTGGTGTGGAACACGGATAGTCCTCGACTTGCAACAAGTTTGTTTAGCGACCGTCCAAAGTTACAACTGCACTGGAAAAAGTGACTTATGACTGATTTTTTTTCCACATTTACATTGCACCATCCTCGGGGTCACCTGATCCAAATTTGGACCCTTGGCAACTGACTCATATTTATGACGGTTGCAGTGTCCCGGGGTCATGTCACTCCCTTTTGCAAACTTCTGTCACTTACGTTAACTGGGAGCCCAGATTCACTTGACAACTGGGTTACTAATTTAACAACCACGGTGGTTCACTTAACGACTGCAGCAAGAAAGATCGTAAAATGGACCCAAACTCACTTCACAACCATCTCACTCAGCAACAGAAATGCTGGGCTCAATTGTGGTCATAAGTTGAGGATTACCTGCAAGATAATAAGGTCCTTGCACTTATACTACTACCCTAAAGGGACCGCAATTCATAATCACACGGCCACAATTCAGGCACTTGGCAACCGACTCGCAGTTATGACCAATTGTGCAGTCCCATGTTAGCCCTTTGTGATTTCTTTCGCCAGTTTCGGGCAACCCCCCCCTCCAATTTGGAAGAAACGGTTCACACTTAGCGACTGTTGTAAAAGAAATAGTCGTGTATGAGGGACTGATTTGACAGCAAGGACTTAACGATGAAAATTCCAGTTCAAGTGTTGGTCTTAAGTCGACAACTAAATAAATAAAAGCCAGTTCTGCATTTTGCCAGCCTGATCTTGCATCTAAGCAAGTGACTCAGCAAAAACAAAAACAAAATCTTCCATTTAAAATGGAAGGGGGGGGGAATGGCTGAAAGAGATAAAACGCCTTTTATCTCTTTCTCTAAACCCAACCCTGACAACGTCCTGCGTTTTATTATTTTTCTATTTGGGATCAGTTTGGCAGTTGCCTGTTTTGGATTGCCTCCTCGTTTGCCTGTATTGATATGATGGTTTATCTCCACCTTACAGAACGTGTCTAATAATACAATCCCCGAAAACGCCACCAGTAGTGGAAGATTCACCCTGGATATCCTGAAGAACAAAGCCAAGAAATCCTTAACCAGCTCACTCGAAAACATCTTCTCCAGGGTGAGATAAATGGCTCCGAGGGAGTAAAAAGGCACATAAAGTCATTTTCGAACCGTTTTCTCTTGTCAAATTAGTTTCTCTGTGGGCAGGGAGGAAGCAGACGGCTCTGTATAAAATGCTTCACCATACCATACTTCCAAAATTTAAAGTCCTCACGGCATCCTAGAAATTCTGAATTGCTCCGTTCCCTTTGAAACTACTATTTTCAAACTGCCCAGTTTCTCTTTGAAATCACGACTTCAGAATTTAGCTCTACTTCAGTTCATTCAGAATTTAGCTTTACGGAACCGTTGTGGAAATTGGGGATGGCTAGTCTAGTTAAAAAGAAGGACCAGGGGTGACATGACAGCAGTGTTCCAACAGCTCAGGGGCTGCCATAAAGAAGAAGGAGTCAAGCTATTCTCCAAAGCACCCGAAGGCAGGACAAGAAGCAATGGGTGGAAACGAATCGAAGACTTTAACTTTAACTTTTATTTGATTTCTAGACCGCCCCTCTCCCAGAAGGGACTCGGGGCGGTGTACAGTCATATTAAAAACAGAAATATACATAATATAAATATAAAATAAATATAGATGTGGCAGGAGGAGGTAGCAACCTGGATGTGGCAGGAAGAGAGAAGCAACCTGGAATTAAGGAGAAACTTCCTAACAGTGGGAACAATTAACCAGTGGAATAGCTTGCCTTGAATAGCAGAAATTTCTTGACAATTAGAAAAATTAATCAGTGGGAACTCTAGAAGTTGTGAATGCTCCAACACTGGAAGTTTTTAAGAGATGGGACAATCATTTGTCTGAAGTGGTGTAGGGCCGTGATGGGGAAGCTTCACAGTTAGCTCTCTGCGGGCATGTGAGCTGTCGCCCCAGCTCAGCTCCACCATGTATGTGCGCACACTTCCGTCCGGCCAGCTGATTTTCGGGTCTCTGTTGCGCATGCATGGGGGGGAGGCACATGTGGGAGATGCGCATGCATATGCGGGGGCAGGAGGAGCAGGGGGTGGGGTGGCGCTCCCCCCCATGCCCCGTGTTTGGTCCTAGGAGGCTTCAGGGAGGCCCCCTGAATAATTCAACCACATATCCTAGTTTTGTGGCCTCTCAGGAAATAGTCAGGCACGGGAAAGGTTTTGTGATTCCCGGTGGTTTTTTTTTTTTTCCCCTATGGGAAATGGGTGCAAATGGCTCTTTGGGTGTGTAAGGTTGCCGACCCCTGAGCTAAGACTAAGTGACAAGCCCAAGATCACCTAGCTGGCTTTCATGGCTAAGATGAGAATAGAATCAGCAGTCTCCCACTTTCAAGCCGGGCGCCTAAACCAATGGACCAAACTGAGGGTCTTCCCGCCAGCACAGGAACCGCGGGGACAGGAAATGGGTGCCACCGAATTGGTCTCTTGTGTCTTGCAGGGAGCCAGTCGCATGCGTGGCCGCCTGGGGAGCACGGAGAGCTTTGAAAGGTACAACCATCTCACTTTCGACAAAGTAAGTACCAAATGGATGGAAGCCCCTAAGGTAGAACCCATTGCAGAAGAAGCAAAGGCATTGTTTACCTTGTTTTTAATCACAGGTAGTCCTCAACTTCCACCTGCTCCCTTAGCGGTCTTTTGACGTTACAACGAAAAAAGTGTCTCGCGATCATTCCTCACAGTTACGACCATCGTAGCCGTCCCCATGTTCACGTGATCAAAATCTGGACGCTTATGATGATGGCCGTGTCCTCGGAGCAGATGGGGTCCCCTTTGGTGACCTGACCAGCAAAGTCAATGGGGAAGCCAGGTTCACTTAGCAACTAACGTAACCCCGGCAGCGATTCACTTAGCAACTGTAGCAGGAAATGGGGCATACAATGGGGCAAAACTCACTTAATGACCATCTTGCTGAGCAAGAGAAATTTTGAGTTCAGTTGTTATAAATCGAGGACTAACTGTATAGGACTGGAACCAAATATACTTATATGAATATGCTTCACTCACTGGACCAAAACTATATTTGGTGTTATATGGGTAATATTGGAGTGGACCTCTTCTTGTGCCATATCCATCATCGGACATTGGCGATCATGTTGGCAATCCTATTTTTGTCAACAGCGGCATGAAAAAGTACTGCTGAGTTTTGTCCAAACCAGTCCCTTAGGTTTTGAAGCCATGATGTCCTTCTTCTGCCTGTACCTTATTTGCCTTCAATCTTTCCTTGGAGGATTAAGTGAAGGATGCTGTATTTTTCCAGGTGTTGCATCACATGCCCAAAATATTCTACCTTTCAGTTTTTGATGATTTCCCTTGGCTTCCCCAGGCGGCTTGTCACCTCCTCATTTCAGAATTTGTCAACTCAGCTTATATGTAACATCCACCTGTAAATCCACATTTCAAATGCTTCTAATCTTTTCAAGTGACTTTCTGTCAATTCTGGTAGAGTATAATTTACATGATTAAAGTCAGTTTTGGACAGCAAGCAATTGTATGCACAATCAACATGAGTTGATCCCAATTTGATTGCCTGGGCGTTTAAATTGCTATTATGCTTTTTAAAGTTTTACGTAACACTCAATTGATTTGATGGGGCTTACTGACTGGTTTGAAAAGTGGCTTATTAGAGAGACAAGCAAATATGCCAGGTGACATATAGGAGATAGTAACCATGTCTGAAAATTAGATTCTCAGGATCGTGCAAAGCAACCTTGAATTGTTTGAACAAGAACACAAATTTAATGCTCTAGATTGAAACTGGAAAGAGTTTGACCCCTTCTGCTTCTTTGCAACTTAACCAGTAAAAGCTTCGTTAATGAGTCAGTTAGCAACAGAAATTTTGGGGTCACTTGTGGTCGTAAGTTGAGGACTACCTGTGTTTTTTAAAAAAAAAACATTGAAGAGAATAAATGGGAGGAAAGTAAGTCATAAACGGGCTTTCTCTGGAGAAGCAGAAAAAAAATTCTCCCGTCAGCACCAGCCTGGGGAGCATCGGAGAGGATGAGCAGGCTGTGAATGGTACCCTTTCTGCTTACTTCCTGTTGAAATGCTTTCTCCGTTACTCCTACAATAGGGATTTCCCACCCCCTTCCCCAGGATATAAATTCAGGGTTGTTTGTGTGCGGTTTCCAATTATCCTGCTGGCTTATCCGAAGTTGAGCTCCCACCAGATGCAGCTTGAACAAGGCAGGGAAATCCTGTCGGCTCCAGATCCAGGAACCGGGCCAAGGGGCCAGCTTTGGTGAGGAGGGTGGGCTTCTGGATTGCTTCCTCCTCTTCTTCCTCCCTCCCTAGATGGTCCTCTAGTAACATTTGGACACCCTGGGCTATGTCGAAAGCGGTTTGCGTGTTTTCTTTATACGCTTCAAGAAACGTCTGACTTTGTGTGGGGAGAGCCACCTCGTAGAAGGTGTGGGTCGGCAGGAAAGGCACATAGAAGACGAGGGTCGCCAGGAAAGGTGCGTAGAAGGTGTGGGCCGCCAGGAAAGTCCCTCATTCTTGTCTGTGGCTTCTAGGATTGCTCCTCTGGGGACTCCCCACCCTCCACACCCCCAGCGTCTCCCGTTGCCTTGGCCGGACACCCGTTTCCCGAAGAGGACTCCGATTCTCCTCAGTTTAGGAGACGCGCACATACTTTCAGCCACCCGCCCTCCGCCTCCAAGAAGAGGATCACTTTCCAGAATGGAAGGTCTCAAAGTGTCCGGTCGCCCCTCCTGAGGCAAAACTCTGCCGAACAGAGCAGGTGAGTTGGGCTGGGAGAGCCAAGGGACTATCTTTAGAGGAGATGCTGGTTGAGTGCCCACCTGGGAGGCCTCCTGAGGTCCTTAGCTCAGGAAAGTCAGGGCTGCCTTCAGGATGGGATGGTTGCAAGGTATTTTAAGTAGCCAGGTGTATGATGACGATGATGATAACAACAACAACAACAACAACAACAATTAATAACAGTGATACCCATTGTCATCGGGGCACTTGGTACCATGTCCAAGAATTTTATAAAACACACAAAGAAATTGCAGCTTCCTGCAATAACACCAGCGGAACTGCAAACAACTGTGCTACTAGGAACATCATATATTTTAAGAAGATACCTGGTTAATACCTAGGACGCTAGCAGCAACCCATATCAACCGTTAGCACCAGTCAATGGTATTTGTGACACATCTTTAAATGTTCAGTTGACTGAGTTTCATGTTTAATGTATAAAAGAAATAATTAATAATATCTGTTGACCAACTCCCAGCAAGTCTCTTGAGAGGGATAAATATTAATCTCCTTATAAAAATGATACTTGAAGGTATAGAATAACAGAGTTGAAAGGGACCTTGAAGGTCTTCTAGTGCAAAATTAGTCTTCTAGGTACAGAATTGGTCATTGATCCTGGGCACTGAGGCAGGTATGACTAGTTTAAAATGAAGGGCAAGTGTCATTTCCAAAATCCTATATATTTAAATCTCAGCCATGAAAAACTTCAGAGAAGACAAGAGAACGTTTTGCTTTTTTTTTTAAACTTGAAATTTTATAGCTTCATCCAAACTTGAATTAGATTCTGATTTATTTATGGGGCAGGGTTTTTTTTTTCCTGATTCCTTCAAAGCTGCTTCGGCGTTAGAAGAGGGAAGAAAGGTCTGGTCTGATTTCCTGGTGCTATTTTAAGAAAAACAATTTGAAGCCACCAATCCATCCTAAGTAAAAGAAAATTTGGAGCCAAAACTGGATCAATCCAGTGGTTGATAATTATGTTCTGCATGTTTAGTAGGCCAAAAGTCAGAAGAAAAGAAAGAGGAGTAGAGTAGAGTAGAGTAGAGTAGAGTAGAGTAGAGTAGAGTAGAATAGAATAGAATAGAATAGAATTATTTATTGGCCAAGTGTGATTGGACACACAAGGAATTTGTCTTTGGAAAAAAGAGGAGTTCATTAAAGCTGATTTGTTGTGTACATGAATGGAGATAAACAGCTCATGGGAATAGCTAATAGAATATTCCTAGTGTGGGTCTCACCCCTCCTGCTTTTTCAGGAGGCAACTGGACTTCATTTTTTCTTTTGAAGATGTTTTGCTTCTCACTCAAGAAGCTTCTTCAGCTCCAACAGGATAGTGGGGAATGGCAGGCTTTATTATTCCTTGCAGACAGCTGGTTATTTTCATCCTTTTAGAGGGTCGTCGAATTAGTTGGAGGTTTATCTGTGTCCTCAGGGTCACCTGAATGGTTCTTGCAGTCTGCAATTTCTTTCTCTGGAAATCCATTCCTACTCCCACATCATTCCAAGGCTGCTGTTCATCCCAAATTGTATAGCTAAAAGTCTGTAGAGATTCTCAGTCATCTCAGGTCATGGTTGTTCCCAAAGGTGCTTTTTCGGGAGGCAAGTAGACTTTCTTGTTTTTTTTTTCTTTTGAAAACGTTTCGCTTCTCATCCAAGGAGCTATTCTGTCAGAGCTGAAGAAGCTTCTTCGATGAGAAGCTGTAGGAAGTTAGCACCCGTCTCTCTCCTAGGAAAATGAGATATTTTATGAAATATTAAAAGGACTTAATATTTCCCCTAAAAGGGAGGCAGAAAGTCATCACCCCTGAATGTCAATGAGCCATGAAGGCCTGAGCCAGTCTATTCTACATAACAAAGATCTACCTCCTTCAGGTAGAGCTATAATAGGAATCCAAAGCCTTTTCATTACAACATCACCCAGCAAGGCTCAACCAAGCCTGGGACTCAGGACAGCCTACAGAGTTGCCCCTGCATGTCCCCATGGGAGTCTGACAACCAATCAGAATACAAGCTCAAGTTCAAAAGCCCAGAGAGGGCATAAAACCAGGGCACTCTCAGCATCTCTGCCCTTTCCCCCCCAAAGACCTCAAATTACGTGGTCCTGTTCACCATTAAAGCCATCCTTCCAAGCAGTCTCTTGTTTCCAGTCTCTTTCTCCCCACTTGGAACTGAACCCAGATGGACATTTCTTCCAACAATTAGAAATGTCTTCAAAACAAAACAAAAAAAGCCCAGACAGTCCAGTTGCCTCCTGAAAAATCACCTTTGGAAACAATCATGACCTGGATGGCTGAGAATCTCTACAGTCTCTTGCTCTGACTTCTCTCTAAAAGGTCTTTTGGAAGAAATGTCCATCTGTGTTCAGTTCCAAGTGGGGAAAAAGATACTGGAAACATGGAGGCTGTTTGGAAAGATGGTTTAATGGTGGACAGGATCACCGGGCTTGAGCTCCTAACAGAAAAGGGCAAAGAGGCTGAAAGTCCCTGGATTTATGCCCTCTCTTGGGCTTTGAACTTCCTGGGGCACAGGAAGAGTATCCTGATTGGTTGCTGTCAGAGGTCACAGCTAGCTTTGTAGGTTGGTCTGTGTGCTAGGTTTGATTGAAACTTGATGGGTGGTACAATGAAGGGCAATGATATGGGGTAGATCTTTGTTATGTAAAATAGATTGACCCAGACCGTTAATGGCCCATTGACAAAGGTGGGCGACTGGTTTTCTGCTCCTCTGAGTTTCTACTTCTCTTTTAGGGGAAATATTCTGCCTTTTTAGTATATTCTAAAATATTTCATTTTTCTAGCAGAGAGGTGGGTTTTACCCTGTTTTCCTAAAAATAAGACCTCCCCAGATTATAAGCCCAATCGGGTTTTTGAGCGCATGCGCTAAACTAAGCCCTGAAAATAATCCCTCCCCGAAAATATTGCAACTACGCTCACCACCTCCTTCACCTCAAAAATAATAAGGCCTCCCCAAAAATAAGGCCAAGTGTTTATTTCAGCGGGCCAAAAGAAAATAAGACCCCGCCTTATTTTCAGGGAAGCGCAATAACTTCCAACAGGGCATTGCATCTACTCCTCAGGGAATAGGAGGCGAAGTGCAGCTTTCACTTCTTCTGAACACTGTTTACAGTTGAGAAATCGGTTTATTTGAAATGGGATCGCTTTCTCAGTGTCTTGCCTCTCTGCTTTGTTTACATTTTCTCAAGCACAGGCTGCAGCCTTGCAGCGCAACAGGAAACCTGAGCAAGAATAGGGGTTCGCCCAACAGCCGAGCATTTCTTTCTTTTGTCTTTGTCACGGCAAAGCTGGGCTCTCGCTTGCTCAGCCAGTTTCCCAATTAGAACAGCAATTCCTGTGCCAGATGTTGCTGTTTTTCTGGCATGGGAAAGAGTTCCTTCCAAGAATCGCTTAGCAGCCAGCGGGGCTAAGAAAATGCTCCCCCACCACAACCTCATTCTCCATTTTAAAAGGGGAAATCAATCTTATTGTCCCACTCCCAGAAAAAGTCTGATCAATGTATGAGGGAGGGGAATTTAAATCTGAGGTGAAATATTCATTCTGTGGAATTGTGTAAACATGCCTAGAATTAAACAACTTTGTCATCCTGTAGAAGGGGACTGAACGTTGTGCGTTCTCTCTCAACAAGACTAGGTTGGTCACCAATAATAAAAGTAACTGAAAGAAACAATACAGCATTGAATTGTCCCGCGGCTTGTTGGGCTGCGAAGAGTTGGCCCATGGCAAGTGGGCCACGGTTCGTTGGCCACAGCGAGTTGGCTGTGGACAGTTGTCCTAGACCCCATTGCATACTGTTTCGGTGACAACACGCAGTTGCAACTTGGGTTAACTCTGGACTTTTGTGCAGTGGACGTAAATGAGAGGTTCAGCCTCTCTTAAAAGTTGGACTAGATCAGGGGTCAGCAACCCATGTGGGTTTTTTTTGTCCCTCTGCCTCCCCCTTTTGTCACTCACAATATGTGTCACAACAGCCAATGTGCGATACCTGCCAGCATGCGATTTATTGAGCTTTTCGACCCCAGCTAGGCCAACCATGGATAAATCCAAGAAAGGAAAAGTTTCAGAAGAAAACAGAAAGTTTAATTCAAATACATGTGCTAATTCTGTGGCCGCTCAGGAAATAGTCTGGCACAGGAAGGGTTTTTTGGCTCCTGGTGGGTGGTTTTTTGGGGGTGGGAAATGGGTCCAAATGGCTCTTTGAATGTTTAAGGTTGCCGACCCCAGGATTAGAACTTACTGCTCTCCTTTTTCTTATTGCCTGCTGCCAGGCTGGCAGTTGCCCGACGTACCCGCAGTGAGAGTGAGTCTTCGGTGCCGCCCAGTCTCCCTTCTTCTTTCTCTGCCCCTTCTTTCCTGAAAAGCTTGTACCAGAGCTCTGGAAAGCCAGCTTCTCCACCTGAAGGTGATCCCCCCAGGAGGTGAGAGCGCTGTTCCTGCCTGCCTGCCTGCCTGCCCTGCCGCATTTCCACCCGTCTGGCTTGCCAGAGCCTCCCTGGCTGCTTAGGGCGCATCTCATGAGCATCCCTGCCTGATGAGCTTCTTTGGAGCTGCAGGCAGAGGTTCGGCTTAACGTGGCCCCACTCATCAACGCTGATGCCACTTTGGTAGACATCAACATTGCCGACCCACAGGGTGAGATATCAGTGGCTCCTCCTGGTGTTCATGGTTACCCAGCTTTTAAAGTCACCCTGTAAGGCTTTGTGGCTTTCTCATAGGTCTCTCTTTGTCCTGGATGAGTGTGAGAGGATTTTTCAATGCTTTTGGGGTTTAGGGTGGGGACAGACAATTTGGC
This sequence comes from Natrix helvetica, assembly GCF_964273705.1. Classification (NCBI taxonomy): domain Eukaryota; kingdom Metazoa; phylum Chordata; class Lepidosauria; order Squamata; family Natricidae; genus Natrix; species Natrix helvetica. Next base: position 13,381,191 of record NC_138549.1, on the reverse strand, counting down.
AAGGTTCCTAATAGTCCTTCTACAACTAATTTAAGCACATGTTGCTTCATAGCAATAGCACTTGGACTTATATACGGCTTCACAGTACTTTACAGCCCTCTCTAAGAGGTTTACAGAGTCAGCCTATTGCCCCCAACAATCTGGGTCCTCATTTTACCCACCTCGGAAGGATGGAAGGCTGAGTCAATCTTAATAGAGAAGGTACACTTTCCAGAAAAGGGGCTCAGTGGCTAAGACGCTGAGCTTGTCGATCAGAAAGGTCGGCAGTTTGGCAGTTCGAATCCCTAGCGCCACGTAATAGAGTGAGCGCCCATTACTTGTCCCAGCTTCTGCCAATCTACCAGTTCGAAAGCACATAAAAATGCAAGTAGAAAAAATAGGGACCACCTTTGGTGGGAAGGTAACAGCGCTCCGTGCGCCTTTGGCATTTAGTTTTGCCAGCCACATGACCACGGAGACGTCTTCAGACAGCGCTGGCTCTTTGGCTTTGAAATGGAGATGAGCATCGCCCCCTAGAGTCGGGAACGACTAGCACACATGTGCGAGAGAAACATTTATCTTTACCTTAACCTTTGCAGAATTTGTCAAATTAGCTGACCTTGAATAAAGCGATTTGATTTTTAAAAAAACAACTCAAATAATTTCAGTTTACATTATTGCTAGTTAATGTAAAAGTTTTTTTAAAAAAGCTGTTCAGGGTTTTCTTGAGGTACGGAAAGCACTGGCAATGTTGATCATTTTAGCGGTCACTGTACTAACAAGCATTTCGGTATTTTTGCTGTGTGGCAAAGTGTGATGAATCTTGGCATGTTTTTTTTTAAACACTGCAAACAGCACAATTTCAGCCATCTGCAGCCACCTGGTAGGTGTACGCTCTGGTCCGAGTGTCTCACTTTCACAGTGCACTTTTGAATCAGCCAGCTTAGCTTCATGCAGGACACAGTGGGACATTTCAGGCATGTTTTGATTGGGGAGTAGTGGTGGATGCTTCCATTTTTTTTAAAAAAAGTGTGGCTTGACTGTCTTGCTTATGAGCCCAGCTATTACGTAAAGTTGATTGAATTAAATTTATTTGCTGCCCATCCTGTGGTTCAAGGCGACTCTGAGCTATTTGCGGAGTCCCAACTTTCTGGTTTTTATGCTTCTGTGTCATTCCTGGGGTGTGGAATGACCTTTATGGTGTCAACATTAAAGTTCAAGGAATAAGAATGGAAGATACAGACATTACTTTATGAGTTTAGATGTAAGACAATCTCTTCACTTTTGCACTGAACATTTTTTTGACTCCATAAAAATTCCATACAATTGAAGTTTTAACGTATCTGGATCTATTGTACCTTCTCTTGAGCTGGGCCTTTTCTAAGTGAAAACTTAAGAACTTTATTCATTTAATCGAGATGAGAGCCACAGGCAGTCATTCAAACCTACTTTTTTCTTCCTTGTGATGGTTTAGACCAGGGGTCACCAACCTTTAGGACCTCAGGGGACCACTAAATTCGTAATTTTAAACCCCGTGGACCACTAATATGATCTGTCTCATGAACAGCTGGGTGGGCGTGGCTAGGTGGTCATGTGACTGGTTGGGCATGGCCAACTCGGTGTCACTCATGTCGAGGGGTGTCTCGCCAGCCTCTACTCACCCCTCCCCTCTCAGCCACTCCTCGCCTGCCCGCCCGGGCTTTTTAGGGTCCCAACAGGAAGTAGTTGTTGTAGCTGTGCAGCCACCATGAAAAAGAGTTGGCAAAACAGCTGGATCAGTTCAAATTGGATCTGACCGAGAAGGAGGCTCATCAGAAGCACCTCACTGAGGATTACAAGCATAGGCTTTCCAAGCAGAGGGAAGACCTGCGGGAGTGCAAGGCCAGGTACTGGCACCTGGAGGCTCAGCAGACTGAAATGGTCAGTCAGTTCCAGGCCATGATGCAGTCACACTGGAACAAGGCCCTCCGTCTCTTCACCACCAACAGCACTTCCCTCCAGCCTTCACCCAAAGCCCACACCAGGAGGCTGAAGCAGACCGCAAGTCAGAATTTCTCTCCCCTCTGACCCACCCAAAAAGACCCCAAAGGGGAGACTCTCTGCAGCAACACAAGCATTCATTGCACGTATCCAGCCTAGGAGCTGTAGTTTGAGGACCCCTGATTTAGTGCAAAATTTTCTCACGGACCATCAGTTGGTGTCCGCTGATCTAGAACATTAAAAAGGTTTCTGCAGATTTCAGGGAGAAGAAGTCAGAACATATTGTGGATTGGCTGCCCTTTATGAATTTCCCAATTGGCTGTTTGTCTGTCAATATATTTATATTTATTAAATTTATAAACCGCTCCCTCTCCCCGAAGGGACTCGGGGCGGTGTACAAACACAGCTAAAAACCACATACAGAAGTTACTGGGGTGATCATTTAATCAAAGCCACTAGAAAATTCTTCTTTCTCTTCCAGGTCATTTGGAATACAGGTAGTACAACCACAATTGAGCCAAAATGAATCACTGCGGTTGCTAAGTTAGTAACACAAGGAAATTGTGATTTCTGAAGCAGCTTTCCCAAATCCAAGGCAAAATCTTGCACCCGGCCTTCTGATCCATCCTGCCTGGGAAAACAAATGCAAAGGTTGCATTTTGCAAGCGCCTTGAGGAGATAGATTCGCTAATGCTTGAGACATACCTAGGTTCATGCATTCTGCTCAATTTTAGGGCAATCCCAGAATGTACCTGTGGGGTTGTACCACAGCTTAAAACAAGATAAGGCAAGGGTCTCCAAACCTGGGCAAACTTTGACTTGTGGATTTCAACTCCCAGAATTACCTCAGCTAGTCACATTGGTTGTGGAATTCTGGGAGTTGAAGTTCACCAGTTGCCAAGTTTTGAGCCCCCCAAACATAAAGGGGAGGAAAGAGATCTCCAAGCCAAGCCAGATGAATGAATTGAAGCTGCTACTAACCAGGCAGTCTTGGGAGAAAAGTTTTCGTGGCAAACATTTGCCTGCTGTTTTTTTTCTCTCTCTCCAGCGCATGTGTGTGTTTTGGTTCTTTTGACTCCTTTCAAAGAGTGCAAACTAAAGCATGGTTTGGATGCTTTAAATTAATTGCCTTTCTTCCAAGGAAAAGAGAAGTTGAACCGAAAGCAAAGGCAAAGTAGAAAAATGCCAATATTAGCATCAGCATAAAAAATTTCTCTTGGGTCAGCTGGATCAAACCAGAAGCGTTTGCTGTTGAACACGGAAAAATAATGACAACGTAACTTTGGATGATGGGCGTGGAATGTTGCTGCCAAGGTCTAATGGAGGGTGGTAGGAATGCCCACTTTGTTTTTGGAGAAGCTCAGTGTGGTTCATGAAACAGGAAGAAGAAAGTAGATTTGTAAGTATTATATGTTTGGGATGGCGAAGTTCTGCAAAATTTCTTCCTTGTAGTGTAGACAAGTCTGAATACACACTCCTAACAGGGTCTTGCAGCTGTTTTGAAATGGGTTTTATTGTGGGCTAATTCTTTGAAAATTCCTTGCGCCTCTTACACACTTGCTTTAAGAATAATGTTGAGCCGTCTGGTGTGCAAAGAAAATTGTGTTTGGAAGTGATTACTATTATAACACATTAATGGTTTTGCTGTTTGATTTAATATTGATTTTTTTTAAAAAAATCCTAATCCAGTCTCCCAAGGGAAGGAATGTTTTGCATTATGTTAAAAAACTATTACAACCTTTTTTTTGCACTGCCGGAGGAAAAATGAGAATGATTAAACTGTAAACATATTTAACTTCCAGAAGAGCTTATCTGGATGCTTGTTTGAATTATAGCTTCAGGGATCATTTGAAACCAAATTGTTGATACTGCTAATTCCCTTTTTGGAAGTTTGCTGTTCATAACCTTTTTAGGAGTAGGGAGCTATGCCTATGGGTTTTTTCTCTCTCCCCTTATTGTTCTTGTTAAACCATTCCTGTGGCTGTTGAACATTTAAACTTTTCTTAGATCGTTGGTGCGGGCTCGATGGCTCAGTGATTAAAGACAACTGAGCATCTGGGGTTCAAGACCCAAGCATTGTGCAACGGGGTGAGCTCCCATTCCGTTCCCTAGCTCCTGCCCATCTAGCAGTTCGAAAGCACGCAAATGCAAGTAGATAAATAGGTACCATTTCGGTGGGAAGGTTGTGTGTGCCTCGGCATATAGTCATGCCAACCACATCACCATGGAAATTGTCTTCAGACAACACTGGCTCCCTCGGCTAAGAAACAGAGATGAGCACCTCTCCCTAGGCACAACTGGGCAGGGGAAACTTTCACCTTTACCTGTAAATAGGTAGACTGCAAATAATTGTAACCGCAGGAGAGACAGGTTTTTAGAGATGGCAGCTCAGCCACAGCTAATTGCTTTGTTTTTAACCATCTATTTATTCATGTCCAGCCTCTCCCTTGAGGGAGAAGAAAGAAAAAGGCCTTCAGAAAAGTTCTCCCATGAGCCCCATAGAGGAAGGTCCTTGAATCTCTTCCATCTCTCTGAGGCTTTGGAAATGTTTACGTTTCTCAGCTCAGCTTTCATAACCTTTGTGAGGAGGGAGCACAGTCCCTCTCATGTTTTGCAAATAAACACAAGTGTGTTTTGCTTTGTGGAAAGAGCTGCAAAAGTGTTAAAAGCTGGCCTGTTCGGGTACTTCCCACACTTGAGTAGGAGGAACCCAGTTTCCCCCTTCCAATTACCAAAGAAGGGGATTTCATTTCTACGCATCAGTGCAGCTTACTTTAAAAACAAACAAAAACACAAAATGTTGTGCCTCAGACTCATGTATTCCTCCTCCTTTTTGACTCGATTATGTTTTTTTTTTTTAAGATGGCTTCCTTTTTCAGTTTTGGTTTGAGGCCAATTTGTAGAGCCTGTTTTAGCTCCAGTACTGAAAAATGAAATCCTAGGGTTGGGACTTAGGTTAACGTCAAGCATATGAAATTGTAGTAGGTGAAATAAAGGTTCCCCTCGCACATATGTGGTAGTTGTTCCCGACTCTAGGGACGGTGCTCAGCTCCATTTCAAAGCCGAAGAGCCAGCGCTGTCCGAAGAGGTCTCCATGGTCATGTGGCCGGCATGACTAAACACAGAAGGTGCACGGAACTCTGTTACCTTCCCCCCAAAGATGGTTCCTATTTTCCTACTTGTATTTTGACATGCTTTCGAACTGCTAGGTTGGCAGAAGCTGGACAAGTAACGGGAGCTCACTCTGTTACATGGCGCTAGGGATTCGAACCACCGAACTGCTAACCTTTCTGATCGACAAGCTCAGAGTCTTAGCCACTGAGCCACTGCATCCCTTGAAATTGCAGTAAAGAACTGGGGAAAAAAAGGAAGGGTCTCTTGGCTGAGAAGAAGGTGAGCAAGCAAGGTTTTCCTTGTGGTTGTCATGTCCCATTGGAGGTGCTCTTGGATCGAAGTGATGCCAGGTCCCCCATGGAATATCTGAGCTGCCCCTGATCCTGGTGACCGAATGCAACGTTGGGTGTATAAATGCTCTTGCCGGCTTTGGATGGGCCGAGCTCAGCGTGGACAAGAAGAGCTGTTTCTAGTGACTTGCGTTGTGTTTTCTTCCTCCTGGTCCCTCCTGCAGCGATGTGGAGAAAAGGAAGAGGACTTCCTCGGTGTGCAGCAGTGACTCTCTAAATGCTGGTGGTATCACCCTGGCCCCCCGTCGGATCTCCTGGCGGCAAAGGATCTTCCTAAGGGTGGCATCACCCATGAAGAGGTCTCCTTCGGCCATGCAGCTTGAAGGTCAGTGTCTACTCGGAGAAAATGATTCAGGCAGTGCAGTTGGGTCGCCCTTTCTCTTTTAAGGATGGGCATCTCTTGGAGATTCACATCTAGGTTCCAAAATGCCTGTGGAGATTCTCAGTCATCCAGGTCATGGTTGTCCCAAAGGTGCTTTTTCAAGAGGCAACTTTTGACTTTCTGGTTTTTCTTGGAAGACATTTCGCTTCTCCTCCAAGAAGCTTCTTCAGCTCTGATGATGGGGAAATGCAAATGACCATCTGTCTGCAAGGGGTATCAATCCTTTCCTTCCATACCATCCAGTCAGAGCTGAAGAAGCTTCTTGGATGAGAAGCGAAACGTCTTCCAAGAAAAACCAGAAAGTCCAGTTGCAGAAGCATCTTTGGCACAGGTTTCGAAGTGTTCTGTCATTATATGGCCTCCAGGATGTGGATAACTTGGCTGACTTCATGTAACTCCGTGATGGCAAGCCTATGGCACGCGTGTCAGAGGTGGCATGCAACGCCCTCTCTGATGGGACCCGAGCCATCGCCCCAGTTCAGCTCTGATGCCAGCGGGCCTTCAGATCTCTGCCGAGCATGTACGGGGGGGGGGGGGGGCAGGGTGTGTGTGGGGGGGGTCCATGTGCGGATGCGTGGGAGGGGGCAGGGCACATGCTGGTGTCGAACATTCAGGGGTTATGTGCACAAGCACAGGACACGGTGCATATGCAGGGGGGCCCACACATTGCATTTTGGGGGTTCGGACACACTTTGGGCACTCAGCCCAGAAAAGGTTAGCCATCACTGGTGTAAACCGCTAACCTGAGTATATGACCGACTGTGGTGACCATTGACTAAATGGTTTCTTTCTTTCATGATGCCAGGAAAGTGCCCTGCCACTTTGATTGCAGGTGATGGAGTCTTTCAGCTTCTCAGAAGTTTTGCAGGCAATGCCCAGGTTTCAAGAAGAGATAAGACACAAGTCTACTGATCAGGGCACCATTTCTCTTCCTCTGTTTTCATATTCTTTGAAAGTGAGAACGATGATGGCTTTTAGGGTTGGTTGTATTTAAAAATTCAAAAGTGAAAATTTCAAAACCCATTTGGGAGTTACAATACCTAACAATAATCTAGATCAGGTGTTTCCCCACCTTGGACACTTTAAGCTTTGTAGACTTTATGCTGGCTGTGGAATTCTGGGAGCTTAAAATCCACATCGCTTAAAGTTACCAAGGTGGAGAAACATTCATCATTATCATTTAATGACCCCATAATCCCTTGTGGGGGGGGGGGAGTCCGGGCAACTGAATGGCGCAACAGAGCGTTTTACTGGCCAGATGCCTTTCCTGTCACCAATGCGGAGTTATATTCAACAGATATATTCTCATTGTGCCCAGAGAGGGAAATATCTGCCTCTACCTAGGATCGAACTCACAGCCTCGTGATCATGAGGCGAGAGCTCCAAGGTGGAGAAACATTGATCTAGATTATGTGCTAGTCATCAGGTATTTCAATTGAGAGATAAGAAGTTGAAAGGAAAAATCAGCTTTCAAGATTACAATGTTTTCTTCTTCTCAAGATGCTTTTCTCGCCAAAGCTGCCAATCATTAATGTAAAGTTTTGAGTAGCTTCTAAATTAAGGACCGGACAGAGAGTCGCATCTCTGCAGCTCTGGTGTTTCCCTAATAAAGTCCAGCATAGGCTGGAATTCTTCCAGGTGTGATATAAATATTCTTATTTCTGCTTACTATACCTGCTTGAGTGCGCCTGGAGTTGATTTGGCTTTAGTTTTTGCAGGAAGCTTGTGAGCATTATCTAAACTTAGATTTACCTCTGAAGTGATCCTCGGAAAAAGGATTCAGGCTTCTTCTATATTTCTTGTCAAAATGTAAAGCATGAGAGATCTTACATCTATCCCTTTTCTGGGATAATAAAGAAAAACATGGATAAGAATAAAAAAAACTGGCTGGAAGAGATAATTACACAAGCAATAGAATTAAATGGAATTATTTCTATTAGGAATAATTACAGGGAATTATGAGAAAGAAATCAAATACTTAATATTACATGTAATAACTGCAGCAAGAAGCATATACACACAGAACTGGAAAAACAAAAATACACCAACAGAAGAAAATGTGATTTTAAAAAAAGTATTAGAATGCGTTGAAATGGGACAGTCTCACAAAATAAATAAAAGACAAAGAAGAATCTGAGTATTATTCAGTATGGAATTTATGGTACAAATGACTAGAGGAAAGATGCAAAGAATAAGAAAGCAATAAAGGGAAAAAAAGGATTAAGAAATTAGAAAATAATCATAAAACCACAGAATTAACAAGTGAGGGAAAATGTAAGATAGATTGCATATAAAATAGATGATAGATGGATTTATAGATTATAGATATAGATAGATATAGATATAGATAGATATGACAGAGATAGTTGTATATATTTACGGATAAAAGGAGTATAATGGATGCTTAATGATGTAGAAAAGTTGCACAGACAATATTTATGTTTCTTAAAAAATGGGAAAAAAAACTGTTTAATACAAATATTTTAAAAAAGAAAAAGAAAAACAGGCTGCTCCTGTCAGTGTTTCTGCTGCAAGTGTTCATAAACACAACGACTCCACAGCTTCTGAAAACAGCTGCTTTGGAGTCTGTACTGAAAGGACCCCTTAATTTGTCCCCGCGTCTCCCGTGAGCTCATACCTCTGAAGGGCCCTTGTGCAGGAGAGAGAGTTTTGTGTGGTTTCCTTTTATTTCCATCTACTTCAAAGCCTGATTGATGATAAATAAAAGATCCTGTTTGGGAGCTCTTTAGGCAGAGAATTATAAAAGCCCTTTTGTATTGTTGAGGGGATCTGTTGGTTCAAGAGTACCCTTCACCATCCAGCATGTAATGAGTGTTGTTTGATGTTAAAAGGTATCGCCTGTATCTGTACTCATTGGTGGTACCAAATTGGAGAGAGTCTGAAATCCAAAAATAACTTTCTTGGTTTTGTTTTCTGAACAGGGTACAGGTCTGTCTGTCTGTCTGTCTGTCTGTCTGTCTGTCTGTCTATCTATCTATCTATCTATCTATCTATCTATCATCTATCTATCTATCTATCTATCATCTATCTATCATCTATCACCTATCCTCTGTCTGTCCATCCATGTCTGTCTCTGTGTGTCTCTCTCCTCTTACTATGTCTGTCTGTCAGTCTGTCTGTCTATCATCTATCTATCTATCTATCTATCTATCTATCTATCTATCTATCTATCATCACCTATCCTCTGTCTGTCCATCCATGTCTGTCTCTGTGTGTCTCACTCTCCTCTTACTATGTCTGTCTGTCAGTCTGTCTGTCTATCATCTATCTATCTATCTATCTATCTATCTATCTATCTATCTATCATCTATCTATCTATCTATCTATCTATCATCCATCCATCCATCCATCCATCCATCCATCCATCCATCCATCCATCCATCTATCTATCTATCTATCTATCTCTATCATATATACTCTGTCTGTCCGTCCATCCATTTCTGTCTCTGTCTATTTGTCTCTCTCCCCTTACTATATCTGTCTGTCTGTCTGTCCGTCCATCCATCCATCCATCCATCCATCCATCCATCCATCCATCCAAGTTTCAGGATTTATCTTGTTTGTCTTTCAAATACATCAATTTCTGGATATAACTGATGTGGGGAACCATGGCCCCCTTTATGTCTTGTGGACTTCAACTGCCAGAATTCCTGAGCTGGCATGGACCCTAACTCAGGAATTCTGGGAGTTGAAGTCCACAAGTCATAAAAGGGCCATTATTGTTCCCCACCCCTGGCATACAGGGTAGCTGAAACTGAGGTTGCATTGTGTTAGGGACTTTGCAGCACAAACCAAATTCCAAAAGTTGTTTGTTCCGGTCTCTGTAGGATTTGCAACCAACCATTTGTAGGTTGATGGAGTGGGATGGGGGAAGTGCAACACATAGGTAATGGGATGGACAGGGCAACATCAAAAATACACAGTTAGGGTTGGGCTGCGTTTCCTTAAAGCAGGCCCCAAGTACAGATACTGGATAGCATTTACCGAATTCGCCATTAACAAAATGGTTCTTCCCAGATGGTTGTGATGAAAAAGAACTGCTGCCGTTATCTCCGCTTCCACCGTCTTTTGACGAAGTGCCCCTGGATTCCATCTTGCAAAATGAGGATGTCCAAGACCAGACCGGAGAGAAGAAGAAGTCGGAGGAGCTGCAGAGCTTGTGGAGAAAAGCGATCCACCAGCAGATCCTCCTCCTTCGGATGGAGAAGGAAAACCAGAAACTGGAAGGTTGGTGCAGACCTCAGGCTAGCCAGGGCCCCCCGAGAGGGATGGAGGACTTCCTGGGGGCATTTGTGGACTTATACTCTGCCTTTCCAGTATCTTTTCTTGTTAAATGACTCACTAGTTGATAACCCGGTGTTGCCGGGATATTTATTTATAGGAGGGGAGAAATGTCCGGACCAAACTTAATTTCTAATGTTGAATTTTTCCCCTTACCAGAGGGAGCCCCCTTGTGAAGTACTGTGACTCCATTTCCATGGCAACTCTACTGCACTGTACAGTAGAAGCCATTTTACAGCAGGACAGTAGAAGCCATTTTATAGCACAACAAGCTGTATCTTAACAGAACAAACACTCCCAAGGAGTTTTAGGGGTGTCTTACCCCCACAATATTTTTTTTCCAGAGGGTAAATGATCTGTGTATCACGTTTGGTTGAAATTGCTCGAGGCATTTCAGAGTTATGCTGGAACACACACACACACACACACACACACACACACAGCGCCATATATATATCACAAACCTATCTTGCCATTACAAGAATCACAAACCTATCTTGCCGTTTTAGCATAGCAGTTGTGTATGTCTGGCTGTGAGCTCCCTATAGCAGCTCAGCGCCTCAAAATTATATTTTGTTTTCCTGTTGCCTCTGAATTGTATTTCTGTTCAAGAAAATAGTCTTCCTCTTTTATTCATTCTATCTTGGTGGTCTGTCCTTCCTTCCTTCCTCTGAAACCTGCCTATTTGCTTGCTTCATACAATTTCTTCCCACAACAATTTCTAAACATGGTTCAATGGATCAGTTTAGTGGCGGGCACGACAGCCTGGGCAGAAGAGATCCTCTTTGCTGCTTTGCTGGTCTTTGCCATCAGTGCCAAGAAAAAAGCAACGTGTGTTCTTCATCCCTTCAGGGATAGGGAACCCAGTTCCAGCAGCTATGTGATTTGAGGACAAGCCTTAATGTTCTCTGCCTGAAGATGTTGAGCGATGAAGGGCAGAACCTCTGCTCAGGTTTCTCACCCTCCTTTGCTTAGAACGAAGTGAGGAGATATCAAGAACACGTTGTTGGCACACACAGGTTGACCTTCTTTTGGACATGGTCTCCAGAAACTCCCCATCTGCATTCTGGTCCCATTCCCATCCCCAGCAATGAAACTCTGGATTTAGAGCTGCTTCATCTGTTTATATAATTTAGACTTGGTTATCAAGAGGATGACCACCCTGCCAACAAAAGTGCGTATAGTCAAGGCTCTGGTTTTTCCAGTTGCAATGGATGGCTGTGAAAGTTGGACCATAAGAAAGGCTGAGTGCCAAAGAATTGAGGCCTTTGAATTCTGGTGCTGGAGAAGACTCCTGCGAGTCCCTTGGATGCAAGGCGATCAAACTGGTCAGTCCTAGAGGAGATCAACCCTGACTGCTCTTTAGAAGGCCAGATCCTGAAGATGAAACTCAAATACCTTGGCCACCTAATGAGAAGGAAGGACTTGCTGGAGAAGAGCCTCATGCTGGGAAAGATTGAGGGCAAAAGAAGAAGGGGACGACAGAGAATGAGGTGGCTGGATGGAGTCACCGAAGCAGTTGGTGTGAGCTTAAATGGACTCCAGAGGATGGTAGAGGACAGGAAGGACTGGAAGGATAATAATAATAATAATAATAATAATAATAATAATAATAATAATAATAATAATAATAATAATAATAATAATAATAATAATAAACTTTTATTTCTAGACCGCACCCTTTCCTAGGCAGGACTCGGGGCGGTGTACAGTCATGTTAAAACCATATACAAATACATAGACATGAACAAAGACGTAGACGTAGACGGAGGAGGTAAAAAATATACTGTACAATTCTTAGTTAAAATACAAATACAATTAAAATTCCCTTAAAAAATTCCCCAATAAAATGTTTGCCAGGAGGTGGAAGATGGAACTGTCAATCGGCTAAGCCAGCTAGTCGGAACAGGTGAGTCTTGAGCTTCTGTCGGAAGGAGCGGAGGTCATTAGTAGTTCTAATATCGGGAGGGAGGTCATTCCAGAGGGTTGGGCCCATCACAGAGAAGGCTCTACTCCTAGGCGTCACCCGCTGGCACTGCTTGGCGGATGGCACCTGGAGGAGTCCCTCCCTGTGAGAGCGGATAGGTCGTAGAGATGTGTGAGGTGAGATGCGGTCCCGCAGATAACTAGGTCCCATGCCATGGAGCGCTTTGAAGATAGTAACCAACACCTTGAAACGCACCCGAAAAACCACAGGCAGCCAGTGCAGCTCGCACAGGAATGGTGTTATATGGGAGTATCTTGATCCTCCCATGATAACCCGCGCGGCCGCATTCTGAACTAGCTGCAGTCTTCGGGTGCATCTCAAGGGGAGCCCCATGTAGAGAGCATTGCAGTAGTCCAGGCGAGACGTCACCAGCGCATGAGTGACTGTGCGTAGGGCGTCCCGATCCAATAGGGGCGCAATTGACGCACCAGGCGAACCTGGTGGAACGCCCCCCTTGCCACGGCTGTCAGATGGTCATCCATCGACAGCCGGGCATCAAGGAGGACGCCCAGATTGCGCGCCTGTTCCACGGGGGGCAATAATTCGCCCCCTATGGCCAGTGATGGCGTCAACTGGTTAAATCGGGGCGCCGGTAGCCACAGCCACTCAGTCTTGGAAGGGTTGAGTTTAAGTCCGTTGTCCCCCATCCAGACCCGCATGGCTTCCAAACACCGGGACATTTCGACGGCCTCGTTGGGGTGGTTTGGGGTGGAAATGTACAGCTGTGTATCATCAGCGTACAGATGGTATCCAACCCCAAAACCACGGATGATCTCACCCAGCGGCTTCATGTATGTGTTGAACAGGAGGGGCGAGAGGACCGAACCCTGAGGCACCCCACAAGTGAGTGGCCTCAGGGTCGACCTCTGCTCCCCTGCCAACACACACTGCGTCCGGTCGGAGAGATAGGAGCGGAACCACCGGAAAACGGTGCCCCCCACGCCCATCTCTTCCAGCCGGCGCAATAAGATACCATGGTCGATGGTATCGAAAGCCGCTGATAGATCTAATAGGACCAGGATAGAGGAACAACCCCTATCTCTGGCCCTCCATAGATCATCTACCAACACGACCAAGGCCGTCTCCGTGCTGTGACCGGGTCGAAAGCCGGACTGGCGCGGGTCAAGATAGATTGCTTCCTCCAGGTGACGTGGGAACTGTTGCGCCACCACACTCTCTACAACCTTCGCTAAAAAGACAGGACGGTAATTAACTAGTTCCTCCAGATCCAGGGAAGGCCTCTTGAGCAGGGGCCTCACCACCGCCTCTTTCAAGGCGGTCGGCAAGGACCCCTCCTCCAGTGAGGCGTTCACCAGACCCAGGAGCCAGCCTCGTGTAACCTCCCAGGATGCCAGTACAAGCCAGGAGGGACACGGGTCCAATAAACATGAGGTGGCTCGCAGTCGCCAACGTAACCTGTCCAAGTCCTCGGGGGCAACAGAGTCAAACTCCTCCCAGCATGGTGTCTCAAGACTTGCTTCCGACGTCTCCCCTGGTCCACTGAAGGGGGCCCATCCACTCCGGATCTGATCGATTTTGTCCTGCAGATATTCCCCAAACTCCTCTGCTCTACCCTGCAAAGGGGCTTCCCGCGACCTCTGAAATAAGAGAGAGCGGGTCACCCGAAACAGGGCGGCAGGGCGGTTATCCGCGGACGCAATAAGAGCGGCACAGTGTCTACGTTTGGCCGCTCTTAGAGCCACAAGGTAGGTCCGTAAATAGGCCGTAAATAGGTAAATAGGATGTTGTCCATGGGGTCATGATGGGTCAGACACAACTTTGCAACTAACAACAACCACAACAACATCAAGAGGAAGGAGGAAACTGATGGTCGCCATTGCTGATGGTTTCATACATGAAGATGGAGAAGAAGACATGGAAACAGAACAACCACAAGGCTCTGAACTCTCTCCAGCCCTTCCCGGGGACAGATGGGAGTGTGACCATTCCCAGAATGTTCCCAGAAGGCAGAGTCCAAATTGTTTACTCTGGAGAAGTTGTGCTTCAGCACATGCCCAGTCTGACCATGGGAGAATGTCAAAGTCCCACTTTGGATCTTGCATGAGCCTAAGGGTAGTTCCTGCCTGCCCGCCCGAGTTGATCGTAGCATCTCTGGCTCCCCTCTGTCGAAGAGGTCGGCGTTTCCTTTTATTTCTCCTTTAATATCTCGCTTGAACGCCTGGGTGATGCATAAGGCCATTTGGGTGATATACCATTTAACGGATGTCAAGGGAGGAAATAAAGCAGAGAATATATTCGGAAAATGAAGAGTGTTCTAATCGGCGGGCATTATGAGCTAAAAAGCATGAAGCCATTTATTTTCCTCCCCCCATGATGAATGTGAAAGGGGGAAAATGAGAAAATAACCAAGAGGGGCGCTGGGAATTCTGGCTGAGTGAAATTTTGACTCCGGGGTATTTCGGCTTCTTGTTGATGGCCGACGGGGCTGTTTCCATAGCAACCACCATGCGGGACAAACCCAAGGGCTGTAGAGGGAAAATAACAAAGTTTCTGCAGCTAGAAGTTGCTTTTCTTCTAATTCCCCCCGTTCACCTCTACTTTTCTTCTGTAACCTTATCCACCTTAATGACATTGATTAACCAACTTTTAACGCTTCCTGTTCTTCCTAATGCTATCGAGGAGTTTGAAGGAAGCTTTGTTTTGCAGAAGGTAAGTCTGCTGTTCCACTCACTCACACGTCACTGTGGTTTATGGAGTGTTTTATTAGTCTTCCCGCCCCACCACTTCTCTTGACCCGGCTTCAGAACTGACCCAACTGAAGCCAATTACAAGCAAGCCCAGATTATTTTCCCAGGCAATGGCCAATTAGTCCATAACACAAATAGCAAGCTGCTCAAACAGAGAGTCCAATAAACGAACATAAAGCCCCCCCGCAGGCAAAACTTTAAAATACATCCACGTTAGCGCACAGGTTCTAACAGTGATGGCTAACCTTTTTGTCATTGCGTGCCATCGTGCATTTTCAATGCACGCACAACACCCTCCGTGCCCTGCCCCCTGCGCATGTGCATGTGACCACCCCCTTGCTCCCCATGCATGTGCACACAACTCTCCGCCCTCTGCGCATGCACGCAAGACCTTCCCCCCACACTCCATTTTGGGTCTAGTAGGCCTCCCTGTAGCCTCCTGGGACCAAAAACGGACCGCAAGGGGCACCGTACCCCCCCATGCTCCCACCGCCCCCGTGCATGTCCGCGTGACCTCCCCCCCCTGTGCAAGTGTGCGTGTCTCCCGCAAGTGCCCCTTCTTGAAAGTGCACAGCAGAGACCCAAAAATCAGCTGGCTGACAGGAGGCGTGTGTGCATGCGCGGTGGAGCTGAGCTGGGGTGATGGCTCTTGTGCCCGTGGAGATGGCTCTGCATCTGAGGACAACACTGGTATGGAAAGAGGGCCTTTCCATACCAGTGTTGTCCCGCCTTCTGACTCAGGCAAAGGAACACTGTCCTTTGGGTGTTGCATTGAACACGAGAAGCATGCCAGGTTTAGCAAATCCAACAAGGAAAAACATTAGTCCAGAAGATGACCTTGAAAAGAAAAGATTAGGTTCCAACCTTTTGTTGATAAAAGCTTAAAACATTTCCTGACATTGTAATTGACCCGGGCTTTAGAATTCCTTTGGTTGGGCAGGATATCCACCTTTTCCTGCTTATTAGTATTCTTAGAGGCATGTTATCGAGGCATTCGTTATTGAGAAGACATTTGAAAGGAACAAGAAAGTTGGTTTCCTATAAAATCAGTTTTTCATTGGTGAAAAAAGTAAGGTTCCACAATTTGGCAAGAAAAACGAAATGCACAGGTACAATATAGGTGGTACCTTGCTCAATGGTAGTAACTGAGAGGGATTTTGGAATCCTAGTAGACAACCATTTAAATATGAGCTAGCAGTGTGCAGCAGCTGCCAAAAAGCCAACACAGTTCTAGGCTGCATAAACAGAGGGATGGAATCAAGATCATATAATGCCCTGGTAAGGTCACACTTGCAAGATTGCATCCAGTTTTGGTTGCCATAATGTAAAAAAAGATGTGGAGACACTAGAAAGAGTGCAGAGAAGAGCAACAAAGATGATTAGGAAACTGGAGGCTAAAACATATGAAAAATGGTTGCAGGAACTGGGCATGTCTAGTTTGATTAAAAGAAGGACTAGGGGAGATATGATAGCAGTGTTCTAATATCTCAGAGGTTGCCAAAAAGAAAAGCGGGTCTAGCTATTCTCCAAAGCACCTGGGGGCAGAACAAGAAGCAATGGGTGGAAACTGATCAAGGACAGAAGCAACATAGAACTAAGGAGAAATTTCCTGACAGTGAGAACAATTAACCAGTGGAACAATTTGTCTCCAGAAGTTGTGAAGGTACTGTAGCTGCTTATCTGAAGATGCTTCATGGGTCTTCTCTCTTGCAGCGAGCAGAGACGAGCTCCAATCCAGGAAAATTAAACTGGACTATGAGGAAGTTGGAACCTGTCAGAAGGATGTCATTAACATCTGGGACAAGAAACTGTTGAATTGCAGAGCCAAGATCAGATGTGATGTGGAAGACATTCATACCACCCTGAAAGATGGTAAGTTCTGAGCCCAACGGACTTAGTGCCTGGGAAAAAGGCATGGGTCTCACCCAAGCAGAGGAGTATAAGACACACCTAGATTTTGGGGAGGAAAACAAGGAAAAAATATCTGCCTCTGCCTCCCAGCAATTTGCCTCCTTGCAACAAACAGTACAGACAATATACAGTTTGTAGTGTTATATTTCAGACTATACTTGTACAGATGCTTTCTGGAAGTATAGTTATTCTCTGCTATTTAAAAGAATAGCACTTTGTAAAACAATAGCACTGGGCCTCTTCAGATCAAGCATTTATTTTAAAAAGCTTCTTCATTTTGTTACGTTGTCTAGAACAATAATAAAGCAGTCTTTAAAAAAATAAGTCAAATAATTTGAACATTCTATAGGCATTTATAGTTGTTGACTTACCCCCTTGTAGCAAACAGCCTGATTAGCACAAGGGGAAAAAAATCTGCCTCCCAGCAATTTGCCATGTGGAGCAAACAGCAAGTTTCACTTTCAATTTCTCCTGATCATCAGCTGTTAGAGGCTGGGGGGGTTGCTATAGCTTATTGAAGCCTCTTGCTGCAAAGAGGTAAATTGCTGGGAGCAGAGGCCAAAGGGTGGGGGCTGGTGGGTGGGGCTACATTTGGTGTATAAGACGCACCCAAAATTTCACCCTCTTTTAGGGAGAAAAAGATGTGTCTTATACTCCGAAAAATACGGTAATTAGTGATTGATTACAACATTGAGTTTTGATTCAGCCATTGAGAGATGAAAAAGGGAAAGATGTCCTTAGTGGATGTCAATTCTTGGTACTTCAGGAGCATCTCCAGGTTGGGTTTGTGTGTTTGTGGGTGGGTGTTTGCCAACAGGGTGTGTTTGTTCCTTCTCCTGAGATACTTTCCTTGCATTTCTCCAGTGGTGTAACTATATATAACCTGGTGGATTTCCTCTGCTGTCTCCCCACCATCCTAATAAAATCCACCCCTGCTTAGCTTTCAAGGCCAATCAAAGGCAAAGTTTATTTTCTTAAGTTCAGAAATAGCCTCACTACTGCCAGGTATTTTCAGCTGTTGTACACACTCAAGGCTGTCCCTGTGTATGTATGTGTGATTGCAGGAAAAAAAAAAAGAAATTATGCATCTCTCTCTCTCTACATTTCCATTCTTCACGGTTTTGTTCAGGTGTCCCCAAAAGCCGCCGGGGAGAAATCTGGCAGTTTCTAGCCGTGCAGCACCGCGTCAGACACCGGCTCCCAAATAAGCAACAGCCTCCCGACATCTCCTACAAAGATCTCTTGAAGCAGCTGACAACGCAGCAGCATGCCATCCTGGTGGACCTGGGTGAGGGCGCTACTCGTCTGCCAGATGCTCTGGGCTGGATCCAGGTCATCCCCGTAATAGTGAAGTTGCAGCACTGATTGGTGATGCTGATCATCGTGCAAAGATATGTCGGGCTGATGTTTGTTTTGAGTTGGAATTCCATTGAGGGTCTTTCCCTAGAGCTCTTCTCGTAGGAAGCAGCCTGAGCTTTTCCTGAGTCCTGATGTTCTGACCCAGCTCCCCAAACATGAAAACCCTCTGACGTGAACTCAAAAGATTGCTTTGTTAGGATTGCCGGCAGCCCTGGCAAAAAGTTTATCTCAGAGGCTAACAAGTCCATCTGGCCAGAAGATGAATAGTTGCCTGCCACACCTATTCATCTCTGCCCACTGCCTTTTATCCCCAGAGTTAGGGTGGGGCTTCGCTAGCAGCGATGGCTCTTCCTTCCCAAGGACCGGCCCATGGATTTCCACTGCTCTCCTCTCTTCTGCCTTCTGTGCATCCACATGTCAGGCACTGTACCCAGCTATTCCTCCTCTTTCTCATCAGCCACCTCCAGCCCTGGGAGCTCTTGACTCTCCATCTGAGGGCTGATGGATGGCCCAGTCTCCACCTCTGTTTGTTCTCTGCCAACTCCACTCCCTTGTCTCCCTTGGAGCTCTTGGGTTGCCTTGATGCCAACCCTGACTCCCATGCCTCCTCCTCCTCCTTAAATTCAAGTGCTGGAGGGGCTGGCGGCTGACAGGCCACAACACCTGATTGTCTGGGTTCCAAATAGCATCCAAAAGTAAATCAGAGTCCAAGGGAAAGTATTGCTCAAAGTTCTAATTTATTAAGAGAGCCATGTTGGCACATCTGGGAAAACCCGAATCTGAAAACTTCCCGGTTTCCCCCACCAAGTTGAAAGTTAAAGATCCTGCCCCCCCACCCACAAGTCCATCAAATGGTCCAATCTCCCACTGCCATGCTGGCAATTCCACCCATCCAATTCAGGTCAGGTGCAGAGGTGCAAAGATAAAGGATGACCTTGGCTTTCTAGAAAGAATTTTGTTATGGCTACATATCATCTAAATCCTACAATCCTGCCTCCCATTTTCCCACAATAGAAACTGCATAGCAGAATAATAGAAAGTGCGGCAGGCCAAAGACCCACAAGAAAAGATGGCTGCAGGCCTGACACCGATTTCACTTCTGACCTCACCCCTTCTTGTTTCGTCCCAGGAAGGACTTTCCCCACCCATCCCTACTTTTCGGCTCAACTGGGCGCAGGACAGCTCTCGCTCTTCAACCTGCTGAAAGCCTACTCCTTGCTGGACAAGGAAGTGGGCTATTGTCAAGGCATCAGTTTTGTGGCCGGCGTGCTGCTCCTCCACATGAGCGAAGAGCAAGCCTTTGAAATGCTGAAATTCCTCATGTATGATCTCGGGTTCCGGAAACAGTACAGGCCCGACATGATGTCACTGCAGGTAAGGCATAAAAGGAAGGAACCAGAACCGGAAACAGAACAGAACAGAATAGCAGAGTTGGAAGGGACTTTGGAGGTCTTCTAGTCAAACCCCATGCTTAGACAGGAAACCCTATAGCACTTCAGACAATTGGTTATCCAATCTCTTCTTAAAAGCCTTCAGTGATGGAGCCCCCACAATTTCTGGAGGCACGTTGTTCCACTGATTAATTGTTCTTTAAAAGAGTTTTATTGTTTTTCAGTCACAAAAATAAACATTCCATCTTTCCTTATGCAGTGTGTTGTCTAGGTACCAACATCTCTTTGCAACATCGTTCCTCTTTTGCCACATCTTTCACTTCATATTAACATTATTTCCCTAAGTTTAGTATTATAATATATTAAGCATTTAAACATAAAACTCTCCATTTTTCTTCTTCTTATCTTCTAGTAATATATCAACATTAAACATTATTCTTAACATACACATACTAACCGTTTTATATTTTTATCTAAGTGCATTAGCTACTTATTTTTTAGCTTTCTTCATTTCCAAACTCTTTTTTTCCTCCAACCATTGGTAAAATACTTCCTAAATCATATAATATACAATTTGTTCTTTCTCTTTAATTGCTAATGTTAGTATATTCATTTCTGCACATTTTAATATTTTCTTCATCACCTTCTCATCAATAGGGATCTCTACACTTTTCCAATGTTGTGCAAATACAATTCTAGCTGCAGTTAATACATGAATGATTAAATATACATTCTCTTTATTATAAATTTCAGGTAGAATTCCCAGCAGAAATGTTTCTGGCTTCAGCTCACACTGATTAATTGTTCTAACTGTCCGGAAATTTCTCCTTAGTTCTGGGTTGCTTCTCTCCTTGATTAGTTTCCACCCATTGCTTCTTGTCCTGCCCTCAGGTGCTTTGGAGAATAGCTTGACTCCCTCTTCTTTGTGGCAGCCCTTGAGATATTGGAACACTGACTGAAGGAACATGGTTTGCCAATATGCTTGGCCATATATGGTGCTACGAATCTCCTAACCTCCCCTTTTTCCATATGTCTATGTAGATCCAGATGTACCAGCTGTCAAGGCTGCTTCATGATTATCACCGGGATCTTTACCACCATCTGGAAGAAAACGAAATCAGCCCGAGCCTTTATGCTGCACCCTGGTTTCTCACTTTATTTGCCTCGCAATTTCCCCTGGGATTCGTAGCCAGAATCTTTGGTAAGGATCCGTTTCGCCTTGCGGTCCTAAGAAGCACATTCATTGCGAATGTCCACAGGAAAAAGCTAGAACAGAACAGGTTTTGTGCCTTTTCTTTTCTTACTTCCTTTGGAGTTGCGACTCGTCTGCTCAATAGCACAGGCGGAGGCCGTCCTATTAACTGTTCTCTGCTGATTGTTTTTTAAAATACTCTGCGATGTTGCATTAAGATGCATTTCATTCCTGAGATGAGTGGCAGCTGCCCTCTCTTGCATGGATAGGACTTCTAATTGTAAAAACCCTTTGCTGACCAGTGAAACTGCGTGTCCCATTGGTCATAAGTTGAGGCCTGCCTGTAATCTATTGTTTTGCTCTTTCTCGCCCCAGACATTATTTTCCTTCAAGGTACAGAAGTCATATTTAAGATAGCACTCTGCCTGCTTAGCACCCAGGAGGAGAGCATCATGTCGTGTGAGACATTTGAAGGCATTGTTGAGTTTCTTAAGAACACTCTGCCAGACATGTCACAGCCCCAGATGGAGAAGATAATGGCCCAGGTAACACAGTTTTATTCCTGCCCACCTTCTCTTTCTCCTTCCCTAGGAGCAGAAATCCTGTTAAAGCATCACTTGATTGACAGTACTGAGTTTTGGGGGTAACCTACTGTATGTCTCACTGTTCCTTCTTTTTTTTAAAAAAATAACCTTTTAATAGTTTTAACAGATGTACATTATTTCTTATTTTTCTTTTCTCTTAACTAAAGTCTGTATTGTTTTTACTATGTCTGTTAAAACCCCTTTATTTATTTACTTCTTGTGAATTAATTGCATTCACCCACCAAAAAATACAGGCAATATTCCTTCAGCGAGTTAACCTTATCAGTTCCTTGTGATAATTGCAAGGCCGTGAGCTCCCAGCCGAAAGACTGCAAATTAAGTTCTGGCAAGTAGTCTTTGTGGCACAAAACACAATGAGCAAAATCTTCAGAAATACGAACTGTTGTCTCCTACGACAACCACTCCCCTTTCCTTCTAATAATTCCCTAGCCAGGGAGAGGCCATTTAGCATCCACGTGTGCTTTGCTTCCCGAGTCGACTCCTTGTCCTCTGTTGCTCAGCTCTCCTAACTGCTCTGCCCATATGTGCATCTGGAACAGGCCCCAGCTGTTTTTCCTCCTCATTCATCTCAGCCTCCAAAGGCAGCTGCCTCTTTGGTGGCTGGGAAATGTCGGACAGACATAGCTCTATCTTTGCGTCCGACACAGAGCCCTCATCAGAGCCTTCGCCAGGCTCCAGAACTGGCCCAAGTTCCACCCCAACCTCCTCATCATCTGAGTTTGCCACCAGCTCTGCTGGCAGCTGGCGGGCCACAACAAGGAGCTTCCACCTTCCCTCTTTGCTTTGGCATGTGGGTAGTCTTCTTTCACACTCTGAGGTCTAAAGAGTTCAGTTATTTGTCTTCTCCTCAAGTATAATACTTTATCGTCATTGTACGTATATCCACAGTATACCTATACAACAAAATTCACATAACACCCAGAGACCAGACCAAGCACACATGACAATCCCCACACATACCCCCACACACCAAAAATTCCCCGCCCCTAAACCACCCAAGCATCCACACAACAGACCAAGTAATGCTGTCCAACAGCTCACTGATGGTGGCCCTTCAGTTCATTGTTGAGTGCAATTATAGTTCTGGGATAAAAGCTATTCAGAAGACACGTGGTCCGAGTTTTAATTGTTCTGTATCTTCTGCAAGAAGGCAACAGTTCAAAAAGATTGTAAGCAGGATGGGAAGAGTCTCTGAGAATATTGTGCAACTTCCTCAAACAGAGAGATGCAAAGATGTCATCCAGGGCTGGTAGCTGGAGCCCAGTGATATTCTGGGCAGTTTTAATGATTCTCTGTAGAGCTTTTTTGTCTGCTACAGAGCTGCTCCCATACCATGCAAGAATGCCGTATGTCAGGACACTCTCAATGGTGCTGTGATAGTAGGTACTGAGATAGATTTATCTTCCTGAGCATTCTCAGGAAGTACAGCCTCTTCTGTGCCTTCCTTGCAAGCATGTTAGCATTCATAGACCATGAGAGGTCCTCTGAGATATAAATGCCCAGAAAAAGAATTTAATTTAAATTTAAAAGTAGCCAGTGGATTGTAAGGAAACATTTTTCCCTCTCTTTCATTACCCATGGTAGGTATTTGAGATGGACATTTCCAAACAGCTTCATGCCTACGAGGTGGAGTACCATGTTCTGCAGGACGAATTGCAAGAGAACCTGAGCCCTTGTGAGGAGATTGAAGCTTCAGAGAAACTTGAAAGGGCCAACAGTCAGCTGAAGAGGCAGAATATGGACCTCTTGGAGAAACTTCAGGTAAAGCTCAACAAAGAGCCAAGCTCAATCTGAACTTGGGAGCAGTTGACAATGTCAAATTAGGTAGAGAAGAAGCCCTCAAAGGAAATATCCACCTTTCTTCCTCTAGAAACAGGGAAAAGAAGAGCAACAAAGATTATTAGGGGACTGGAGCAGTAATGGTATTCTATTTTCTTCACTATTGGTTCAGTAGTGAGAGCGTGTATGCATGCACATCTGGGCATGCACAGAAGGTCCTTGATTATGTCTGGGTGGGTGGGTGGAGCCTTGTGCCGCCACCACTACCAGTTTGCCCAAACCGGTGTGAACCGGCGGCATACCACCTCTGGACTGGAGGCTAAAGCATATAAGGAGCGGTTGCAGGAATTGGGTATGTTTAGTTTCATGAAAAGAAGGACTATGGGAGACATGATAGCAGTCTTCCAATATCTCAGGGGCTGCCTAGGAATGTAGCCTGGCGGAACTGAAGGACCTTCTCTGACCATCTCTATTTTCTCTTTCTGCTCCTTCTTAGGTGGCTCATTCTAAGATCCAAGGCGTGGAGGCCAACTTGGAAGAGGCCCTGAGGAGGGAGACTCAGATGATGATTTTAATCCAGTCCCTGGAAGAGGAAAAGGCTCTATACCAGAAGACCCTGGAGAAGATCTGCAGCTACCTGCCCCAAGAAGCCCTGTCTGACTGTGAAGAGCTGCTGAAAGAAGTCAACTGTCATCCAAACAAATTCTAGAAGGAAGCCATAAACGAGGGAGAGGATGCAGTGGGGAAAAGAGAGAGAGAGAGAGAGAGAGAGAGAGAGAGAGAGAGAGAGAGAAAGAACATGGTTTCTCATAGATGGAAACTATAAAACAGGCCAGGCCGCTGCTGGAAAGGAGATCCACCTCATCTCACAAGATTCTACAAGCAGCAGCCGCAGTAGCGAAGAGGCCTTTTTTTCAACCTCAATATGCAAATCCCAAGTTCATGTCTTCTTCTTCTTTTATATAACACGTGTACATAATTTGCAGTGCGCGGAACAAAAGACGGGATCGAATGAAGAAGGTCAGGTGTACATTTAGGGCTGATCGAAACGGGGAAAACCGGTGGAATTTGAGACTGCTTGTAACTTAAACGCGGGAGACTCTACCTTCCCTCGCCAAGGAAGGCAATGGGGTCTTTTCTACACGCTGAACAACACTTGAAAAAATAAAAAGCAAGAATGTATTTCCACCTCCAAAAAGCAGCACAGGTCCCAGCTGAGGGATGGGTGGGTGGGTGGGTGGGTGGGTGGTGCTGTGAATGTCTGCTACACGTTGGGGGTCTATTTCTAAAGTTCCTCAGGGAAGATCTCTGGTCCTTCCTTTGCGCTAGGAGTAGTTGTGCTCCAAGAAACACACAACTGGCCTCTCCTCCTGTCCCCTTCATGGAGAGCTAGTAATGAAAAGTTGATGAAAAGTCACCCATTCCCTATCCTGAAAAGCAAGGAAGATCTATCAGGGACCCTCTTTCACTCCCCCTTCCTTGTGAGATAGAGAACGAAAACAATGAGTGTTTAAGGTGTGGCTGGGGCGGGAGTGTGTCAGAACGCAGATAAGACTTTCTAAGCAAGCTCCTCTCCTGGGGGAAGTCACTGAAACGCTTGGGATAAACTCTTTTCCTCTGACCTGCAAGAATTCGTTGGGTTGAGCCTCACTTGTTAAGCACTGTCCTTATCTTAGCCCCTTGTAGATTCTTCATGCTCTTGAGGTTTAGTTGTGCCACGGTCCCCCGCCTCCATCACTTCAGCAATGGCTCAGAGATGCTATGGAGCACTACAAGTCCTGAGAGGAATGGCCATCCCTTAAACATGATAGATGGAATATCCTTCAGCCGAATGCCGAATCCTGCAGCCTGATTCCACTTGGCCAAGGAGAAATCCTTGTAAGATCTTCCTTCTTCCTCAGTTCTCCAGCTTTTTTCCTCTCCAAATGTTAGTATTTCTTCCACAGGGAAAATCCCATAAACCTTCAACGTTGCACCTGCAGCGGAAGAACAAATAGGTGGTCACCGAATTTAACGCCAAGGGAGTGGCTACCCCTATGTGGTAGTTTGTACATTTCAGCATAACATGTCTGTACCCTCCTCTTCTTTTTTTTAAGAAGCAGAGATTCGGCTTCTTGAAAATCTAGCAATATCTGGATGGTGTTGATTGTTTTTATTATTCTTATTATCATCAACATCATTGTTTGCTGCTGTGCCTATTTCTTAAGTATGTTTTTCTGGGATTTTTTTTAGAAGCTATTTCTGCCATGCAGGCCAGGCACTGAAATCAATGTTTGATCTATCAAAAGGATGAAAATAGCAATCAGCCAACACAAGAAATATGTTTTGGAACATGTTGTGTCGTCCCCCCCACATTGGGAACGACTTGTCGTGTTTCTCCAGCTGCTTTCTCTAAAATTGTGCCAAATTCAGCCAAGTGTCTTCCTTGTCCAAGAAACAGGTGTGGGTGACAGTGCTTCCATTGCCACATGCCTTGCGTTATGCAAACAACAAGCAAAAACGAGAACACTGTCGGCATTCTCCTCCACCCGCTGCTGCGTAAGTCCAACCCGCCTCCCCCCTTTTTTTTTTTAAAAAAAAATAAAATCCTGATCATATAATTTCTTAGCTTTCCTGGGCAACATCCCAAAGGAAAAGCCAAAATGCATGACGGGACACTGCCCTAATTTCAGCATTTTGCACGGGAGATTTCCCCAAAATTGCGTGTCTGGCGTTATTTTCTCGCTGCTTCTTATCAAACCAACAGAATCGCACCAAACCCGCCAGAGTTGCAGAAACATCACACTTTCGGAAGAAAAAAAGTGCTATTTCTGTGCAATTTTGTTTGGGGGGGGCACCTCATGCCTGGAGAAGCAGCCCCCGAGAATTGGATGCCGGTGGTCTTGAGTTATGACAGCACATGAGACTTTTTATTTTTTAAAAAAAAATCACAATGTTTCACGCTATGTTGGTTTCACTGACTTGTTCATGTTGTCACATGGAAAATTTCCAATAAATTGCCATTGCTGCATCTGCTTGTATTGTTTTCATTTGCCGTCGGAATATTTCTATGGGTGGTTGCACAAGGAGGTGTTTTGGGGGTTCCTTTCTTGTAACTGTAGCCTTAACCCTTTTAAGGACTGCTGGAGTCTTCGTTGTTTCCTCTGCTTGCCTCTTTTCACTCAACTCCCCTCAGGCTTGGCCCACTGAAGCCTCTGCTATCCTATTTCCTTATCTCCCTCAGGCTTGGCCCACTGAAGCCTCTGCTATCCTATGCTCTTCTCTCACTCAGGCTTGGCCCACAGAAGCCTCTGCTATCCTATTTCCTTATCTCCCTCAGGCTTGGCCCACTGAAGCCTCTATTATCCTATACTCTTCTCTCCCTCAGGCTTGGCCCACTGAAGCCTCTATTATCCTATACTCTTCTCTGCCTCAGGCTTGGCCTACTGAAGCCTCTGCTATCCTATTTCCTTATCTCCCTCAGGCTTGGCCCACAGAAGCCTCTGCTATCCTATTTCCGTATCTCCCTCAGGCTTGGCCCACTGAAGCCTCTACTATCCTATACTCTTCTCTCCCTCAGGCTTGGCCCACTGAAGCCTCTGCTATCCTATACCCTTCTCTCCCTCAGGCTTGGCCCACAGAAGCCTCTGCTATCCTATACTCTTCTCTCCCTCAGGCTTGGCCCACTGAAGCCTCTGCTATCCTATACCCTTCTCTCCCTCAGGCTTGGCCCACTGAAGCCTCTGCTATCCTATTTCCTTATCTCCCTCAGGCTTGGCCCACAGAAGCCTCTGCTATCCTATACTCTTCTCTCCCTCAGGCTTGGCCCACTGAAGCCTCTGCTGTCCTATACTCTTCTCTCCCTCAGGCTTGGCCCACTGAAACCTCTGCTATCCTATGCTCTTCTCTCCCTCAGGCTTGGCCCACAGAAGCCTCTACTATCCTATTTCCTTATCTCCCTCAGGCTTGGCCCACTGAAGCCTCTGCTATCCTATTTCCGCATCTCCCTCAGGCTTGGCCCACTGAAGCCTCTACTATCCTATACTCTTCTCTCCCTCAGGCTTGGCCCACAGAAGCCTCTGCTATCCTATACTCTTCTCTCCCTCAGGCTTGGCCCACTGAAGCCTCTGCTATCCTATACCCTTCTCTCCCTCAGGCTTGGCCCACTGAAGCCTCTGCTATCCTATACTCTTCTTTCCCTCAGGCTTGGCCCACAGAAGCCTCTGCTATCCTATACTCTTCTCTCCCTCAGGCTTGGCCCACTGAAGCCTCTACTATCCTATACTCTTCTCTCCCTCAGGCTTGGCCCACAGAAGCCTCTGCTATCCTATACTCTTCTCTCCCTCAGGCTTGGCCCACAGAAGCCTCTGCTATCCTATACTCTTCTCTCCCTCAGGTGTGGCCCACTGAAGCCTCTGCTATCCTATTTCCTTAACCCCCCTTTTCCCCTTGGTCTCACCTCCTCTTTCTCTGCTTCCCGCTCTTTCTCTTCCCTTTCCTTTTTTCCTTCCCCCCAGTCAAACCCCTCCTTCCTTCTCTTGCACTCCCTCTTTCTCCTCCCCTTTCTGCCAAACCCTCCTTTTATTCACTTTCCCCCCTACTATATAACGTTAGAGCTCAGGATTACCTAGTCGATCTACCAGATCTTTTGAGCCCAAGAAACATTTCAGGACATGGTCTGATGATTGATGGGTGTTGACTTTAGAAATGATGCTCGACAGACTGGAATCACAAGCCTTGACTTGCTGTGTGGAAGAGAAGGAGTCGGAAGGATGTTCTGAGTACAGCGGTGTCAAACTGGTGGCCCTGCGAGCCAGATCCATCATGCACAGGAGACGCCCACCCTAGCTCCGTAAGTGGGAAAAACGTCATGAAACGTCATGTGAGGGCTATGTGGCGTGGCGAGTTTGATACCCGTGTATCTGAGAGATGGACCTGGGATGCCGGTACAGATAGGCCTCAAGTTACAAGCATTCATGTAGTGACTGTTTGAAGTTACGATGGCTCTGAAAAAAATGGCCTATTGTACGACTTAACAAGAGTTTCAGCACTTCCGGAATCACACAATCAAAATTTGGATGCTTGGCAACTGGCATGCATTTACGATCGTTGCAGTGACCCAAGGTCATGTGATCACTCTAGAAAGCACTCTAGAAAGAGTGCAGAGAAGAACAACAAAGATGATTAGGGGACTGGGGGCTAAAACAAATGAAGAACGGTTGCAGGAACTGGGTATGTCTAGTTTAATGAAAAGAAGGACTAGGGGAGACATGATAGCAGTGTTCCAATATCTCAGGGCTGCCACAAAGAAGAAGGAGTCAAGCTATTCTCCAAAGCACCCGAGGATAGGACAAGAAGCAATGGGTGGAAACTAATCAAGGAGAGAAGCAACTTAGAACTAAGGAAAAACTTCCTGATAGCTAGAACAATTAATCAGTGGAACAGCTTGCCTCCAGAGGTTGTGAATGCTCCAACACTGGATGTTTCAAAGAAGAGATTGGATCACCACTCCTCTGAAATGGTGTAGTAGGGTTTCCTGCCTAGGCAGGGGGTTGGATGAGAAGACCTCCAAGGTCCCTTCCAAGTCTGTTATTCTATTCTATCATCTTTTGGAACCTTCTGACACCAAAAAAAGTCAACGGGGAAGCCAGATTCACTATGTTAACAAGGGATTCACCCAGTGGTGGGATCCTGCCAGTTTAACAACCAGCTCGGTGATTGTATGCTTTGCGCACACCTGTGCACCTGACGCACACTCTGCACATGTGCATAGTTTTAACAAAACTTAGCTTCCACGTTACTTCTGGGAAGTAACACAGCTGAGGTGGGGCGATCTGCTCTGCCACACGAATCAGCTGAGAGGATATAGGTAAGTAAAATGCAGGGGTGGGTGAGTGGGCCCACCTGATCGTTGGAGTGAACCGGTTCGCTCCCAGCTGATCATTGGGAACTACTGGTTCGCCCGAACCGGCTGAATCCCACCCTTGGATTCACAACTGTGACAAGAAAGATTGGAAAACGGAGCAAAACTCTCTTGCTTAGCAACAGGAATTTGGGGCTCAATTGTGGTCATAAGTCAAGGCCCGTCACTCTTCCTCCCTGCCCTGCCAAAAATTACAGTACAAATATATATATACTGTGTTTCCTCCCAAAGTAAGACAGGACCTTATTTTCTTTTGACCCCTGAAATAAGTGCTTGGCCTTATTTTCGAGGAGGTCTCATTATTTTTGAGGTGCAAGAGGAGGTGAGTGTGGTCACCTCATGGCTGCTGCTATATTGCAATATTTTCAGGGAGGGCTTATTTTCAGGGAAACAGGGTGTGTAAAAAATAAAACAACTTGTTACCAAAACAAAAGATTGTGAGTCTGTCTTTGCTCAATCTTTCAAACGGCAAGCTCTGTGTGGAAGGTCTGCAGAAGCTCCCAAGGCATCCAGAAGTCCCTTTCTCTGACAAGGTGGATTTCATGATGCATGACGAGTTGCAATCTCTAGGAGCATCGCGGGTGATTTCCTCAACAAATATTGAAGCAATAAATACGAAAGGCACCCATTCCTCCTTCAGCTTTTGTAAATGAAGACAAGGGCCTAAGGCAGCTTCATTCCCAGAACGTTAACACCTTGAAGTCATTACAATTGGACTCTGCGGGACCTGCTGCTTTTTATTATTATTTTTATTATGGGAAGAAATCCTTATCAAGCAGAACTCTGTTGCTTTTATAGACAGTTCTGATTCAGCAACTTTGGAGGATTGTTTGATCCCATGCTTTATGAGGAAAGGAAATTTCATTCCCAGATCCTGAAAAACCTTACTTAGCTGTTTTTTGCTAGGAAAAACAACAACCAGGGAGACCTGGGCTACGCCTTGGGTGCTCTGTTTGGGTTTAATGGCATGGAACTTGAGGAACAGATTGCAATAACTACCAATCCTGGTTTCTGAAACTACACAACAGATGCAAAAAAGTGTTGACCTAATAATAAGTTTGTTGGGGCTGTTGGAAGAAATGTCCTTCTGGGTTCAGTTCCAAGTGGGGAAAAAGACACTGGAAACATGGAGGCTGCTTGGAAAGATGGTTTAATGGTGGACAGGATCACATGGCTTGAGCTCCTGAACAGAAAAGGAGGATAACATGCTTCCAGATGTTGGGTGAAGAAGAAAAAAAGGGCAGAGATGCTGAAAGTTCCTGACTTTATGCCCTCTCTGGGCTTTGATCTTGAGCTTGTATTCTGATTGGTTGTCAGACTCCCATGGGGCCATGCAGGGGCAACTCTCTAGGCTGTGTTTTGAGTCCAGGTTTGGTTGAGCATTGCTTCTTCCTAGGTGCCCTGTGGAGAAATGGGTAAAGGGCTAATGCTATCATGCCTTAATCCCATCACCCTGGGGCTGAAGGGGGAAGATCTTTGTTATGTAGAATAGACTGGCTCAGGCCTTTTCATGGCGCATTGACAAAGGTGGGGGCTATTAAGAGTGAGTCTGTTTCCTGCCTAAAAACATGTTTCTCCATTTCTTATCCAGGGAAATATAATATTCTGCCTTTTCAGGATATTTCCCAGGATATTTCATTTTTCTAGGAGAGGGGTGAGTTTTAACTTCCTGCAGGGCAAAGCTTGACAGCGAAGGAGACTGTCCTCCTTCTCTCCAGCCTGCTTGCCACAATTCAATCAATACCAAATTCTACTCACCTGCCATGGGCCACAGAGGCCACCTGCAGATAAGAGTAGTACCATTTTGCTTTTTGATAGCTTTCATAGGAAATTCATCTGGAATATCTCAGTGTTGAACAACACTGGGGCAAAGGAGACAGATGTTGGTTGGTTGGTTCATTTCTTGAGGTGGTTCCATTCCATTGAACATCCACTGGCATCTTTGTCCCCCCTTTATATGGCTGATCTGCCAGGATGCTCTTAGAAGCCAGAGGTTCTCTGGAGTCATTTTTAATTTGCTGATTGTGACAAACTGGTCAGGCAGATGATACTCAACCCCGAAACCTCGAATGATCTCGCCCAGCGGCTTCATGTATGTGTTGAACAGGAGAGGTGAGAGGACCGAACCCTGTGGCACCCCACAAGTGAGTGGCCTCAGGGTCGACCTCTGCTCCCCTGCCAACACACATTGCGTCCGTCCGGAGAGGTAGGAGGAGAACCACCGCAGCACGGTGCCCCTCACCCCCAATCCCTCCAGCCGACGCAACAGGATACCATGGTCGATGGTATCGAAAGCCGCTGAGAGATCTAATAGGACTAGGATGAAGGAACAACCCCCATCCTTAGCCCTCCAGAGATCATCCACCAACGCGAACAAAGCCGTCTCCGTGCTGTGACCGGGCCGGAAACCGGACTGGCGCGGGTCTAGATAGTCAATTTCCTCCAGGTGACGAGGGAACTGTTGCGCCACCACACTCTCTACAACCTTCGCTAGAAAGGGAAGGTTGGAGACGGGACGATAATTGGCAAGCTCCGATGGGTCCAGGGAAGGCTTCTTAAGTAGGGGCCTCACCACCGCCTCTTTCAAGACAGCTGGCAAGGACCCCTCACTCAATGAAGCGTTCACTAGTCCCAGGAGCCAGCCTCGTGTAACCTCCCAGGCTGCCAGTATAAGCCAGGAGGGACACGGGTCCAGTAAACATGTGGTGGCCCTCAGTCACCCGCGTAACCTGTTCATATCCTCGGCGGCAACAGCGTCAAACTCCTCCCAGAATGGTCCCTCAAGACTCGCCTCCGACGTCACCCCTGGATCACTGAGGGAGACCCATTCGCTCCGGATTTGGGCGATTTTATCCTGCAGATATTCCCCAAATTCCTCTGCTCTACCCTATAGAGGGGCTTCCTGCGGCCTCTGTGAAAGGAGGGAGCGGGTCACCCGAAACAGGGCGGCAGGGCGGTTTTCTGCGGACGCAATAAGAGTGGCACAATACTAACGTTTGGCCACCCTTAATGCCACAAGGTAAGTCCGTAAGTAGGCTCTTACCTGTGTTCGGTCAGATTCAGAGCGTGAGGATCTCCATCTGCTCTCTAGGCGTCTCTTGTGGCGCTTCATCACCCTTAGCTCCTCGGTAAACCAAGGGGCCAGGGTGGTTCGCTGCCAACGGAGAGGCCGCAAAGGCGCAACCCGGTCCAAGGCCCCGGCCGCCGCACTATCCCATGCGGCCACCAGGTCCTCCGTCCGGGAGCGGGTCAGGGCTACAGGAAATGGCCCAAGCTCCATCTGGAACCTAAGTGGTTCCATCAGTCGCCTGGAAGGGACCCTGGAGGTCTTCTAGTCCAACCCCCTGCCTAGGCAGGAAACCCCATACCATTTCAGACAAATGGCTACCCAACATCTTCTTAAAGACTTCCAGTGATGGGGCATTCACAACTTCTGGAGGCAACTTCTGTTCCACTGATTAATTGTTCTAACTGTCAGGAAGTTTCTCCTCAGTTCTAAGTTGCTTCTCTCCTTGATTAGTTTCCACCCATTGCTTCTTGTTCTACCCTCAGGTGCCTTGGAAAATAGTTTGACTCCCTCTTCTTTGTGGCACCCTTTGAGACATTGGAACATTGCTATCATGTCTCCCCTAGTCCTTCTTTCTATTAAACTAGACATACCCAGTTCCTGCAACTGTTCTTCATGTGTTTTAGTCTCCAGTCCCCTAATCATCTAATCAATTTTGGGTCCCCTAATCAATTTTGGGCTTAGACAATGTAGAACTACGCCGCCTGCGATCTCACCTAAGTGTAGTACATAAAAGTATCCGCTACAATGTCCCACCTGTCAATGACTACTTCAGCTTTAACCACAACAACACACGAGCAAACAATAGATACAAACTTAAGGTAAACCATACTAAACTTGATTGCAGAAAATACGACTTCAGCAACAGAGTGGTCAATGCCTGGAATGCACTACCTGACTCTGTGGTTTCTTCCCCCAACCCCCACAATTTTAACCTTAGACTGTCTACTGTTGACCTCACCCCAGGGATGGGTTCCGGCTTCTTCTACTGCCAGTTTGCTCAGGGACGCGCTTCGGGTGTGCGTGCACTTTGCATACACCTACGCCCTTGATACACGCTCTGCATGCCCATGAATTAGGTAAAAAATGCTTCTGTGCATGCACAGAAGCAAAAAACAAGATGGTGGCACCTACAGCGCTGCTGATAGAACCAGTTCGGGGGCGTGGCCAACCCAAGTTACTACCTAATCGGCCGAACCGGGTGGAACCAGTAGGAACCCACCTCTGCCTCACCCCATTCCTAAGAGGTCTGTAAGGGACGTGCATAAGCACATCAACATGCCTACTCTCCCTGTCCTAATGTCCCCATTATTTGTATCCATTTAATGTATTCATAATCTTGTTATATCTATCATTTTATACACGCTTGACAAAACAAATAAATTTAAAAAATAAAATAAAAATTCTTCTTGTTATGCAAATATTCACTGTCTGAGTCAATCTGCTAGATCAGTGGTGGGCAACCTTTTTTTTCAACTGAGCCAAATCTCGCCAAAACCACGATTGAAATTTACTTTGAGAGCCACATTTTTAAAACCGAAAATACATAGGATGGTACACTGTTTTTAGTTTCAATAAGTTTTTATTGAGAATATTCTGCATGCAAGTATCCACATAGGTCGGGAGGATACAAATAACACAACTAATAAAACAAAAACTTTAGAACGATATTATTTATCGATAACGTTAAATTCCGTAAAATTTGCCTTACAATGTAGAGAAAATTACATCCTGACATTGACTGACAAAGTCACAACCACTAATGTGAACATTGGCCTTGCATTTCCTTGGATAGTTTGAGTAAGTCAGGTTTGTATGTTGTTGTTTTTAATTTCATCTCTCTCTCCCACTTTCTTTCTTTTTTTCTTTTTCTTTCTCTCTCTCTCTCTGGCTCTTTGTCTCTCTCTCCCTCCCTCCCCCATCTCTGTCACTCTGTGTGTGTGTGTGTGTGTGTGTGTCTGTCTGTCTGTCTGTCTGTCTCTCACTCACTCTGTGTGTGTGTGTGTGTCTGTCTCTGTCTCTCCCTCTGTCTCTCTCCCCTCCCTTCCTCTCTCTGTCACTCTGTGTATGTGGGTGTGTCTGTCTCTCACTCATTCACTTAATCACTCACTCTGTGTGTGTCTCTC
Organism: Natrix helvetica; assembly: GCF_964273705.1. Classification (NCBI taxonomy): domain Eukaryota; kingdom Metazoa; phylum Chordata; class Lepidosauria; order Squamata; family Natricidae; genus Natrix; species Natrix helvetica. The sequence continues at coordinate 13,347,057 of NC_138549.1, read as the reverse complement.
TGTCTGTCTATCTTTCTCTCCCTCCCTCCCCCTCTCTGTCTCTCTCTGTCTGTGTGTGTGTGTGTGTGTGTCTGTCTGTCTGTCAGTCTCTCTCTGATTCCCACCCTCACTCCCTCTCTCTGTTCCTCTCTCTGTCTGTCTTTCTCACTCTCTCTCTCACACACACACACTGTGGTCACCTTGTTGAGTGTTCCAATCACATTTGAAACACTCAACAACTGGCCTGCATTTATGGTATTTTGCAGCATTCTGCAGTCATAGGACCAAAATTGGTTGTCACTCGCCCGGGCTTTTGCAGAAGCTTCCCTCCGAAGCCTGAGAGGAGGGAGGGGAGCGGGCACCCGGCACACAGAAGAGCCGCATTAAAGGGTGTAAAGAGCCGCATGTGGCTCCCGAGCCGCGGGTTGCCCACCACTGTGCTAGATAATACAATACAATAGCAGAGTTGGGAGGGAACCTGGAGGTCTTCTAGTCCAACCCCGTGCCTAGGCAGGAAACCCTATACCATTTCAGACAAATGGCTACCCAACAGCTTCTTAAAGACTTCCGGTGTTGGGGCATTCACAACTTCTGGAGGCAACTTCTGTTCCACTGATTAATTGTTCTAACTGTCAGGAAGTTTCTCCTCAGTTCTAAGTTGCTTCTCTCCTTGATTAGTTTCCACCCATTGCTTCTTGTTCTACCCTCAGGTGCCTTGGAGAATAGTTTGACTCCCTCTTCCTTGACTAGGGGCCGCTGCAAGGGAAAGCATCCATTATTTCTCATTATTGTTATTTTGTTTCATTTTCAAGCTTCAGAACAGGCACAGAATCATTCTGTGTCTCATTTCCTTGTCCACGGATTCCAGCAGGGACCAATTATTGATGCGGTGGGGTTGAACCTCCCCTTCTCCATCACTGTCCTCCTTGGAGGCATCTCTGGCTAAATCTCTTTGGCCTTCTTCACTTCCAAATGCAAACCATAAATATGGCAATAATGGCCAACAACCTGGCCTTGACAGAAGGGACCTTGCTGGCTTGGGGCTACCCATCTTTTTTCTCATTGCTTTCCTTAGTCCTCAGCTCCGTCTCACATTTCAGAATCGAGTCAACCACAAAAGTTGAGGCAACTCTTTACCGAATCCTTCTTTTGCTCAGTGTCAAAGAGAGAAATAGTGAGCTGTACACAGGCTGTCGAGCAGCGGCCTCCTTCAAAATATTATTGATGGCAATGGAGATTGAATTGATCTTCCATGGAAACACAGCTTGTAACATGGGGAGAGGTCTGCTCACAAGCGTCAAATAGACTGGTCCCCCCACCACCACCCACACACGAGGTCTTCTGGGCTGCTGTAATTCCTGATAGAAATACCACTCTGCCCCAGGGGTGAAATCCAGCAGGTTCTGGAAAACCGCTATTGAAAATTTTGAGTAGTTCGGAGAACTGGCAAATGCCACCTCTGGCTGACCCCATAGTGGGTTGGGAATGGAGATTTTGTAGTATCCTTCCCCTGGAATGGGTTGGGAATGGAGATTTTGCAGTATCCTTTCCTTGCCATGCCCACCAAGCCACGTCCATCAAGCCACACCACGCCCACCAAGCCACGCCCACAGAATCGGTAGTAAAAAAAAATGCATTTCACCACTGACTCTGCTGCTTCCAACTAGGCAGGAATTCAGGATAATCTTTCTGTGTACCTGGGAGATATTCATTGTTTCATCCTGTGGGTGTTGGGCCTTCAGTTGCCTTTGGAATGCTTGGCCATTGTGGTCTTCATTCAAAACACCAGAAAGTGGGATTTAAGGATCTGGAGGGAAGATCCAGTACTTCTTGGTGATAGTTGATCTGCCCCCAAGCTCTGGCAAAGCAACCATTTACACTTTGCAAGAGAGCGCACAAAATCTGCTAGAGAGAAGCTCCCTGAAGACGGGCTCCAACATGAGTCCAAAAGCTCAGACAAGTAAACCTCTGATTCCAGCAACTGACCCAAATTGGATCCTGTCCACCATTATCCTGGGACAGGTATATTTGCTTTCATTCGCAACCATTGTGTTGGAAGAAATGTCCGTCTGGGTTCAGTTCCAAGTGGGGAAAAAGACCCTGGATTCATGATGATGGACAGAAAGACCACATGGTTTGAGGTCCTGGGGGATAAAAGGGAAGAAATGCTGAGAGAGCCCTGGTTTTATGCCCTCTCTGGGCTTTTGAATGTGAGCGTGTATTCTGATTGGTTGTCAGACTCCCATGGGGCCATGCAGGGGCAATTCTGTAGGCTGTTCTGGGTCCCAGGCTTGGTTGAGCCTTACTGGGCAATGATGTAATGAAAGGGCTTTGGGCAATGTCTCCTATGGCTCTGCTTGAAGGATCTTTGTTATGTAGAATAGACTGGCTCAAGCCCTAATGGCCCATTGACAAAGGCAGGGTGGGGGCTGAGTTTCTGCCTCCCTTTTAGGAGAAACATTTAAGAAACATTAATATTTCGTAAAATATCTCATTTTCCTAGGAGAGGGTTGGGTGCTAACTTCCTACACCTGCTAAAGTGAAATGTGGATTCTTTGGCCAGGAATCCATCGTTTCTTGTTTTGCCTTCTGGTGCTTTGGAAAAATAACTTGACCCCTTCATCGTTATGGTATCCCTCAAATATTGGAGCACTGCTATCATGTCTCCCCTAGTCTTTCTTTTCATTAGATAGACATTATCCAATTCCTATAACTGTCATTGGCTGTTTTTTTTTGGGGGGGGGGGTTGCTGCACACTCTACCGTGACCAATGGGCAAGAAAGCTGCAGGTCCAGGTGGGCAGGAGAACTTCAGGTCGACAATAGTGATCCAGGGGTGGCCTTCAAAAATTTTAGCAAAGGGTCCTCTACCTGGTTGCTGGGTGGGTGTGGCCATGGTGGGCATGGCCTAGTTGGCATCTTGCACCACAGTGTGTGTGTGGGGGTGTTTTTGCCCTCCCCAGGCTCTGGAGGCTCTTTTTGAGCCTCCGGGAGGGCGAAAACAGCCTCCCCAGGCTCCGAACACCATCTGGAGGCTGGAAACGGGCCCGTTTCCTATCTTCCCACACTTCTGGTAGGCCTGTTTTTCACCCTCCCTGAGCCTCCCTGAGCCATCCAAAATGGGCCGTGTGGGGACTCCTGGGAGGGGCACTGTGGGTGGGCGGGGCCAGCCACGAGTGGGATTTGGAGTTATCTGAACTGCACAGAATCTTAGCTAGAGGTTTTCCCGAACCCCTACAATTCCCCAGCAGCCCACCCCTGGACTGATTGCACAAAGAATGGACCCTGAATGTCTCAAGAGTGGGATGCAGCCAAAGATACCTGGGAAGCCTCTTCCTATCTATTTCAATCCATCCACCTGTTCATGGGAACAGGTTATGTGCACAGGAAACGCCAGTAGATGGCAACCTCCCTCCCTACTCAACCCAGGAATGCCCAGCGCAGCTTCCCTGGCAAGCTTATTCCTCCAGCTGCTTTTCGAGAAACCCTCCCATAAAGATGTAAATATTAGAACTGCCTGTCTGTCCACACCCTCACCCTGGGATTGTGTGGGGTGTGGCTTGCCAAGCTTTTGTTCAGTGATGACACTGTCTCCTGGTCCTTTCCAAGCCTTTGCACAGAGAAAGGGCTGTGTGTGTGTGTGTGTGTGTGTGTGAAAGTATTGGCACCTTATCTCAGCTGCGACTTTGCATTGACAGCACCTGGCTAGATTTCCAGGTAGCAGCTGGCTCGAACTGTACAGAATCCAGTGGCATCTCGTGATTGTTTGGCGCAATCTGGCTGTTGTGGGGGAAACTCATCTTTGCACACTGGCTTTGGAAGCTGCTGTGCAAGATGTTAACGCGGGAGAATAGCTTTTCCCAACTCACACTTTGCAGATGTGTTAGGAAAGCAGTTTCCGGAATTTCTAGCCAGATTGTCCTGGCATTGTGTATACATAAACAAAGATTCTCAGCGTCTGTATAGAAGAAGTCCTGGTGTACCACCTGGGATCAGGGAAGGGGGCACTTCATACATGCTCTGGAGATTTCTTCTTTTTGGAAGAAATTTACTGGGCTTCACTGGGACCCAGCTTTTTTAAAAAATACAATTAACTGGTTGTTAATTAACATTTTAAGAAGCACCCCCTAATTACTTTGCCTGTTGGGCTCACTGTAAGTACCCCTCCTCTCCCAGAACTTCTGCTGCATTTGATGATCTTCTTTCACAAAGGGGGAGTTGAGGCAGTGGTAAAATTCATTTTTTTTACTACCGGTTCTGTGGGCATGGCTTAATGGGCGTGGCAGGGGAAAGATTCTGCAAAATCTCCATTCTCACCCCACTCGAAGGGTAAGGATATTGCAAAATCCCACCCCATTTTGAGGCCGGTCAGAGGTGGTATTTGCCGGTTCTCCCAACTACTCAAAATTTCCATTACCAGTTCTCCAGAACCTGTCAGAACCTGCTGAATTTCACCAGTTGAGGCCTCTTTGTTCATGATCTGGGGGGTGAGGGGTCCAGATTCCTCTGCCTACTTGACCCTCTTTTCCTTGTGGAAGGAGGAGTATCTGATGTCCACCTGTCAAAAGTTAGAATATGAATGTCCAAAAATATCATGGTGTTCGTAAAAGTTAGGAGGGGAAAACAGTTGTCCTAAAATTAATATAGAAAGATTTATGTAAAAAGGAGGGTGTCAGGATGAAGGTCCAGAGTTTATTTCTACTGGAAGAAATGTCCTTTTGGGTTCAGTTCCAAGTGGGAAGAAAGATGCTGGAAACATGGAGGCTGATTGGAACGGTGGTTTAATGTTGAAGCAGAACCACCAAGCACGTGTGATTCTGGGTAGCTGACCACATGGAGTGGAGAGTGAGCGTTATTTATGCCCTCTCTTGGGCCTTGCCCTTGAGCCTCCTGTTCCTGTGCATGAACATGTATTCTATTGGCTGTTGTCAGACTCTCGTGGGGCCATGTACAAATCCTAGAAGTTTGTCTGCGCTAAGTTTGTTTGAAGTTTGAACTGCTGGGGGGTGGTGCAAGTGAGATGATGCAATAAAGGGGCTTTGGGCAATTCTTATTGTGGCTGAGGGTTAATCCTACCTTTGTTTTAAGGGTCATAGCTAACCTTGTAGGTTTTCTGAGTCAAGCTTGGTTGAAGCTTGCTGGATGATGCAATGAAGAGGCTTGTGTTCTGAAAAGGTATTGGGCAATTCCTATTGTGTCTTAATGGCTTTGCCCTGGTTTGGATCTTGAATGAGGGCTAATCCCATCACCCTAAGGCTGAAGGTCTTTGGTTTTGTAGATAGGCTGGCCCAGTCCTTCTCAATGGGCACCTAATATCTGCCGTGGGCTGCAGGGAGCTGAAGCTCTGATTTTCTGTCACCCTTAAGATTTCTTTCTCTTTTAGGGGAAGTATACTCTTCTGCCTTTTTAATACTTCCTAAAACATTTCATTCTTCTAGGAGGGGTGGGTGCTAACTTTGTACACTACCCTCCAAAATTCCATCCACTCCTCCACTTCTCCGTATTGGTTTTGGAACAGCTGATTGGTGGGTGTCTCAACTTCAATAAAAGCTCTTAATCAGGTGGGAAACTGGCTTGCTTAGAATTATTTCTCTTACTCCATCCTGGTAGAGGGACATTGGAGAAACGGAGGGATCCTTGGTGCTCTGTGAGCTTGGTTCAGACGTGGGTTGCTCCTGATTCGGCCCAGTTCAGCTGAACCGGTAGTGGAATTCAGGCCTGGGTCGCAGAACCAGCAGCGACCCAGGCCTGCCACACCCCCGAACCGGTTCCCTCGCCACTGCTGGGCCGCCACCATTTTGGTTTTTAGTGACTGTGCATGCGCAGTTCACTGTAAATTGTTCTGCGCATGTGTAAAGAACAATTTACATTGAATAGTGCATGTGTGATTATGTTACTTAGTTTGAGTAATGAAATGACTACAAGACAACAACCAAGCGCGGAGAGCCCCAAAGACTCCTCCTTTCAATTCTGAGCTACAAATATTCTCCTTTATTGATATTGGAGGAATTGCACGTATAGATGGACAACCTCCCTGGATGGGTTCTGACAACGGACGAATAAACACAGAGCTTGCAAATATCAGTTCGAAAAAAGAATCCCAAGTCTTTCCCTGCGTCAATCACGCCAGAGGTGGATTTCTACCGTTTCGGCCTGGTTCGGCTGAGTAGGTAGTAACTCGGCCTGCCACGCACCTGAACCGGTTCTCTCCGTGGCTTAAGTGCTGCCATCTTTTTTTTGCTTCTGCACATGCGCAGAAGCATTTTTTTTAGTACTGTGCATACGTGCGTAGCACATCCCTGAGCGAACCGGCAGTAGCAGCAGCCGGAACCCACTCCTGAATCATGCTAAAAGTGGTTTTGTGTGTGTGGCTGTAGCTCATCCTTTATAGGAATCTATCACTCCTGCTTGTGTGTGTCTGTCAAAACAAACAGCGTGGCTCCTTTGCCATCTTGCACAATAGCCTTGGAGCTCATGCCTACTGTTTTCCCTGCTACACATGTGTGCATACTAGGTGAGCATCCCAGCTGGCTGTAATTCAGGTGGTGCTGAGCCTGCCTTGTGTTTAGTAATGAGGAATGCGGTTTTTCCATCCCAGAACAGGTGGAAGTGCGTGTCGGTCACAGGGGGTGGGGGTGGGGAATTGCCTGAACATTAGTGGGCTCACAGCTGAGAATATCCGTAACGAGGGGCTGCGTTGAAGTTCTTCAAAGTCAGCCTCTTGGCAGAGGGGGAAAAATGAGACCTGACATGCAATGGTCGTAGGGATTGAGCCTGGAAATGGAAATGCAGACCCAGCATGGGTGGAAGCTGACCCCTTGGCCTCTGCTCCCACCTCGCCACACCCACCGGCCTGCATTTCATCTTCTGTCCAGGCATTCCCCAGGACGCCTCGCTAACGACTGCCTCCCTGAGCTACAGGAACCAAGGATATCCATGGCAACCAGTCTCGGTTTTAACCCCAGAGAGGAGCCGGTGGAATTGAAAAGGGCCAGTCCTCCCTCCCCACACTGTCACACAGCCCGCTGACAGCTGACTAGTTTCCTGGCTCCATTAGATTAGGATGTTCGGTGCTCCTGTCTGCTTTTGTTCCTTTCTTTTCAGACTCTGCAGTGCTCTCTCTCTCTCTCTTTCTCTTTCTCTCTGTTTCTCTCTGTCTCTTTCTTTCTCTCTGTCTCTTTCTTTCTCTTTATCTGTCTCTCTCTTTCTTTCTCTCTTTCTCTCTCACTTTGTCTCTCTTTCTCTGTCTCTTTCTGTCTCTCTGTCTCTCTCTTTTGCTCTGTCTCTTTCTTTCTCTTTCTCTCTCTCTCTGTCTCTCTCTCCCCTCTTTCTCTTTCTCGTTCACATGCTCTTTCTTTCTTTCTTTCTTTCTTTCTTTCTCTTTCTTTCTCTTTCTCTCTGTCTCACTTTCTCTTTCTCTCTCTGTCTTTCTCTGTCTGTTTCTCTTTCTCTCTCTCTCTTACACACACACACACACACACACACACACACACACACACACACTTTTCTAGGTAGTTGGTGACCCTTTCCTGAATGTTTTTCCTCGAAGAGTTGCTTTGGCTGTTAATCGAGGGGCAGGCTTGCTCAACATTGGAAAGCACACATTAGAGATTAGTCACAAAGATCCTGTGAAATCCCCTGGATCAGGCCAGTAGGATCAGAGGATTGATCTCATAAATCCTACCACTTGGTTAATAGGTGGAGTTTTCATGGTACAATTAACAGGCAGGATCAAAGAGCTGCAATAATTCTCCAAGTTCATTGTTCAGGGTATAGAGATGCCACCTTCATGCAGGTCCATGGAGATCCAAGCTCTCTGAAGCACAGGATGGCTCCAATGGGGTGGCTTACAGGGACCTTGCTGGCTGCCCCCTTCCCCCAAATGTTTTAGGTCACCTAGTTTACCCAAAGGAATTTCTCAAACCATTTATGGAAGTTTCCTTTTGCACATGTTAGCTCTCTTCCCAAAAATCTATATTGCTCCATGTAGCTTTTATCTTACGGGAGTATAGCCGAATAAGTTGAATGAATGAACAAATAAATAAATGAATTCTGAGTTGTTCTCAGCCTTATGGAGCTGCATCTACCTATCACAGGTTAGTGTGCTTAAGTCATAATTTAGACATGGCTCCACTGGAGTTTAGATGTGGAGTACAGATGTTGGCTCCTACCGGTTTGGACCGGTTCGGCTGAACTGGTTCTAACTTGGCAGCCTGAGTCACTGGAACCAGCAGTGACTCAGGGCTGCCACGCCCCCGAACCAGTTCTCCTGGCAGCACTGTAGGCACTGCCATCTTGTTTTTTGCTTCTGCGCATCTGCAGAGCAATTTTAGTGGTCCTCTGGTGGAGTAGCATTGTTTTTAGAGACAAAGGTCTACTTACTTTATTTTATTGTCATTGTATCTATATACACAGTTTACAGATACAACGAAATTCACATAACACCCAGATACCAGACCCAACACCCATAACAATCCCCAAAACACACCCCACCCACCAAAAAATCCCCACCCCTAAACCACCAAAACATCCACACAACAGACCAAGTAGTGCTGTCCAATAGCTCACTGATGGTGGCCCTTTAGTTCATTGTTGAATGCAATTATAGCTCTGGGATAAAAGCTATTCAGAAGACGTGTGGTCCTAGTTTTAATTGTTCTGTATCTTCTGCCAAAAGGCAACAGTCTAAAAAGATTGTAAGCAGGCTGGGAGGAGTCTCTGAGAATGTTATGCAACTTCCTCAAACAGAGAGATGCAAAGATGTCATTCAGGGCTGGTAGCTGGAGCCCAGTGATATTCTGGGCAGTTTTAATGATTCTCTGTAGAACTTTTTTGTCCACTGCAGAGCTGCTCCCATAACATGCAAGAATGCCGTATGTCAGGACACTCTCAATGGTGCTGCGATAGTAGGACAGAAGTAGGTGCTGAGATAAATTTATCTTCCTACAGCAAATTCAAAGTTTTTCTCAGTTGTGTGGTGTTTTTGATGTGGTTTTCTCTGCCTGGGTAGTATCTTCAAAACATCTGCTCAAGCCCCAACACACACAGTTGTCATCCTATGCTTAAAGCTCCTCTCTTTTTCCAGGCAATAAATCAGGGCTGGGCAGCTCTCGGTGAGCCAATCTGCATGAGCATCTCTGCCCAGATGCATTGGCCATCTTTACACTCTGCTCCATTTCTCATGGTTTGTCTTTCTTTGCATTGTTGATGAAGATCTGAACAAACTTCTCTCCAGCTCTGGCCTTCCTGTTTCCAGCCACATTGGGCTGAGTGCTAAAACAAGGGGCTCCTTCTGAGAGGCCAAGATGTCATTCTTCACCCTCCTCCATGTCAACAGGTCAGGCCTGTAATAGGACCCACCAGGATCTTGAGAGCACACTGCCTACCTCAATATTGGCTGTATGCCAGTCAAAAGTTGTTTTCAAGACAGGCAGCTGTATAAAGGTTTTAAATACATGAAAATAAAAATTGACATTTTCAAGTGAATGCAAGGTTTCTGGCCAATGTTTTGAGGTCAGGGAAACTCTGTTTGGCACTTTGGATAACCAGTTGACTAGGATGGCATGATGATGATGATGATGATGATGATGATGATGATGATGGAGGAGGAGATGGAAGTGGAGGAGGAGGAGGAGGAGTGGTGGAAAGAAAAAGAAAGAAAGAAAGAAAGAAAGAAAGAAAGAAAGAAAGAAAGAAAGAAAGAAAAGCACCTTGGATCCACAGTTGACTAGGATGGCATGATGAAGATGGAGGAGGAAGAAGAGGAGAAGGAGGAGAAGAAGAAGAAAAAGAGAAAGAAAGAAAGAAAGAAAGAAAGAAAGAAAGAAAGAAAGAAAAGCACTTTGGATTGATATTTGATTAGGATAGCATGATGATGGAGGAGGAGGGAAGGAGGAAGGAAGGAAATAAAAAAAGAAAGGCACCCTGAATCCTCAGTTGACTAGGATGGCATGATGGAGATGGAAATGGAGGAGAAGGAAGAGGAGAAGAAGGAGAAGAGAGACAGAAAGAGAAAAAGAAAACTATTGGATCCACAGTTGACTAGGAGAGCAAGAAGAAGGATGATGATGATAATGATGATGATGATGATGATGACGACGACGACTTTATCCATTCAATCGTGTCCAACTCTTGATGACTCTATGGGACTCTTTCCACAATCTTCTGATCTTATTTTCAGCTGCTTTCCTTGCCAGCAGTAATGCTGAAGGTGAGTTTTTGGTAAACTGTGCATGCGTGCGCAGCGAACTGGTTATTAAACTGGTAGGATCCCACCCCTAGTAAATGCATTCCATCAACCAGCCCAAAAGCTCTTTCTGAAGGTGCCCAGGATTTGCATCTGCAGGCATTGTTTCTGGACAAGGCAACAGTTGGTGTCTTATTCAGTTGAAACACAGCTTTCTTCCTGTCTGTGGAAGAAAGGCATAGCTCTGATAATAGGGATGTTTCCATGCATAATTAAGCAGCGCCCCCCACCATTTTGTTAAACAAAATTCAGCATTGTTAAAAAAAAAGGAGAGATCTGAGGGAACCAGTCATGGTTCTCCAAATGACAGAAGGAAGACATGCAGTTCTTTGAGCATTGTAGTCTTGTCCTCGCAGAAACGGCATATAAACTTGGATATTAGTCATTCTGAGCTTGAAAACAAAGGCATACAGGGAAATTGGATTGTTTAAATATGTATGCTACGAGGTTGAAAACTGAAGGAAAGTTAACATAAATAAGGTAATCTTGCAGAAGGATCCTGCTAATTTGCATGGCTGGCATTTCTGTCAACTCCCAGAGTCATGCGAAGAATGTCATTGAGAAACTCTGGGCGTCTCCTTATCTCTGTCTCTGTCAGTCAGATCATGGGCACCTTACTTTTCTAGGCCTCCATCATCCCATAAATGTCTGTAAAATTGCTGCTGGTCCAGGAAAAGCACAAAACTGAGCCCTTGTGACTCATGGAAGACTTCTGAGAGGCTGATACCTCAGTTTGAATGAGCCAAGTTCAACATGGCTAAAGGGAAGTGTCATGCCCCAGAATATATCGTATTTTTCAGATTATAAAACGCTCTGAAGCATAAGACACACCTAGTTTTTGAGGAGGAAAACAAAGGGTGTGTGGGGGGGGGGGAATCTGCCTCTGCCTCACAGCAATTTGTCTCCTTGCAGCAAACAGTACAGACACTCTACACTGTTTGTGGTGTTCCATTTCAGACTATACTTGTACAGATGCTGTTAAAATTGATGTGGTATTTGGAAGTATAGTTATTCTCTGCTATTTCAAAGAAGTTACAATAGCACTGGGCCTCTTCAGATCATGCATTTATTTTAAGAATAAATTTTGTTAAGTTCTCTAGAACAATAATAAAGCAGTCTTTAAAAAATAAATCTAATAATTTGAACATTCTACAGGCATTTATAGTTATTGACTTACCTCCTTGCAGCAAACAGCCTGTTTCAGTTTAGCACAAGAAAAAAAATCTGCCTCTGCCTCCCAGCAATTTGCCTCCTTGCAGCAAACAGTATCCTTGCCCTGGAGTGGGGTGGAAATGGAGATTTAACAGTATCCTTCCCCTGCCATGCCCACCAAGCCACAGCACGCCCGTTACTAAAAATGTTTGAATCCCACCACTCTTCTCCATTGCTTGCTGCAATACCAAAAGGTGCTTTTTCGAAAGGCAACTGGACGATGTCTTTTCCTTGAGGAAGAAAATGTTTTGCTTCTCATCCAATAAGCTCATTAAGAGACAGCCCAGTGGTGAAATTCAATTTTTTTTACTACTGGTTCTGTGGGCATGGTTTGGTGGGTGTGGCAGGGGGAGGATACTGCAAAATTTCCATCCCCTCCCCACTCCAGGGGAACAATACTGCAAAATCCCCATTGCCTCCCAATCAGCTGGGACTCGGGAGACAGAGAAGAGATGGGGGCAGGGCCAGCCAGAGATGGTATTTGCCGGTTCTCCGAATTACTCAAAATTTCCACTACCGGTTCTCCAGAATCTGTCAGAACCTGCTTAATTTCACCCCTGAGACAACCCCTTGAAAGCATATCCTGTCTCCAGTCAAGTCCTGTCTATGTCATGGTCTTTTGTAACAGCCCAGCCTTTAACTGATGTGGCCAGCTGCTCCTTCTAGAGCTGATATCGTCTCACTGGAAATGGTTTCTCTTTCAGTGGTTTCTTTGAAGAAGAAAGCAGTAAGATAAAACAGGTTTCTTTAGAGATTGGATGTCTAGCTCAAGGAGGTACAAAAAGGAATTCAAACTTCACAAATAGATTAAAGGGGGTAATAAGGGACAAGGATCACTGTGTCCTTCACAGCATGAAGACCAATAATTCAAAAAGTAAGAATGGAGATGGGAAATTACCAGATAAGGAATTCTTTTGATGGAAACTTCAGGAGGGGAAAATGATCCATGGTGGGGTTTGCCATGATAAAGGGATATCCCACATGGAGGGCCATTAGGACAATTTTTTTTAAAGGCAAGACAGTGCAAAAATCTTAGGAGATGCTTTTATCTTTTCTTTATTTTGTTTCCATGTAATGGCTTTGCAGTTGAATTATGTCTTTCATTGTCAGCCAGACAGTCTCAAAGAATATAATAGATGGAAACACAGACATGGAAGAAGACACACAGAGAGAAGAAGAATGCAAAGGAGAACAATATTATGTAGAGAATATATATATATATATATATATATATATATATATATATATATATATATATATATATGTGTGTGTGTGTGTGTGTGTGTGTGTGTGTGTGTGTGTGTCAGTGGTGGGTTTCTCCCGGATCGCACCGGATCGCGCGCGCTTCCTTTCAGCGCTCCACCTGGCTTGCGCGCTCCCTTTCAGCGCTCCACCTGGCTTGCGCGCTCCCTTTCAGCGCTCCACCTGGCTTGCGCGCTCCCTTTCAGCGCTCCACCTGGCTTGCGCGCTCCCTTTCAGCGCTCCACCTGGCTCTCGCGCTCCCTTCCGGCGCTGAAACCGGAAGTACAGTTTTGCCCGGCCCTGGCGAAGCAACGACGCCTGTCTGCGCTCCACCAGCTCGGCTGGGAACGGAGATGTTTCCTCAGCGGAGCGGAGCGCCTTTTCAGGCGCTCCGCTCCGCTGAGGAAACATCTCCGTTCCCAGCCGAGCTGGTGGAGCGCAGGCAGGCGTCGTTGCTTCGCCAGGGGCGGGGCAAGACTGTACTTCCGGTTTCAGCGCCGGAAGGGAGCGCGAGAGCCAGGTGGAGCGCTGAAAGGGAGCGCGCAAGCCAGGTGGAGCGCTGAAAGGGAGCGCGCAAGCCAGGTGGAGCGCTGAAAGGGAGCGCGCGCGATCCGGTGCGATCCAGCAGGAACCCACCACTGGTGTGTGTGTATGTATATGTATATGTATATGTATATGTATATGTATATGTATATGTATATGTATATGTATATGTATATGTATAAGTATATATATATACACACATACACATAGGACAAAGTGACAAAACGTGGTGTTAAAAATGAACATTGGACCTGGGGAAGTTGAGGTTGCATTTAACAAATGGACTTCTTCCCCAAGAGAGTTGGTTGCCTTTCTGAGTTGCATGGCTGTGAAAGTTGGACCATAAGGAAGGCTGAGCAACCAAAGAATTGAGGCCTTTGAACTATGGTGCTGGAGAAGACACCTGTGAGTCCCTTGGATTGCAAGGCAATCAAACCGGTCAGTCCTAGAGATCAACCCTGACTGCTCTTTAGAAGGCCAGATCCTGAAGATGAAACTCAAATACTTTGGCCACCTAATGAGAAGAGCCTAATGCTGGGAAAGACTGAGGGCAAAAGAAGACGGGGACGACAGAGAATGAGGTAGCTGGATGGAGTCATTAAAGCAGTTGGCGTGAGCTTAAATTGACTCCAGAGGATGGTAGAGGACAGGAAGGCCTAGAAGAACGTTGTCCATGGGGTTGCGATGGGTCGGGCATGACTTCGCAACTAACAACAACAGAAGGAATATAAACACTGATTACATTTTAATAAATTCCCCAAGGAAGAATACCTCTAAATTATCATTGGCCTCACAATGTATTAACTGAAGCATATAATTAAGCACTACAATCCTGCAAACACATTGCTGTAACCTTCATTATGTTGTCCTGTTTTGGACAGAAAGGTTGTAAGATTGGCTGTGAGAGCCAATTGACCAAGATTGTTCACCAAAATCGCCCTGATATGACTAAATAAGACTCGTAATGCAATTGGGAATGCGTTAGACAGAGAAGTCAGTTAGGAATAATTTGGTTAAGCTGACACAGGCAATGTTAACTTGATTTAACAATTGACTGCATCACTCTTGAATGAATGAATTTTGTCAAACTTAAGCAAATGCACAACTCCTTGTTTTCCTCCGCTGATTTACTGTCTTTCCTGCGAAACTGAATTTTTCTTAGCTTCGTTGTTAAGGGGAAAGTTTTTCATTTGTTTCAGGATAAATGTGTAAGAGTGCCCAGGGTTGTAGTATCAACCATTATAAATAGTATTAGTAGCCCTGGAAGATTATTTTTTTCATCGTCAATGTCTCTTGAAACTACTGTGCTCCAAGGATTAGGAACTGAAGCGTTTAGGAAGTAAAATAGGCATGACTACATGGTGAAATGACAGTCCTTCAAGCATCTCATTGGTTGTTTGGACTTGTGCCTGGACAGATTGGCCACTCCTGGTTTGCCATTCCAGGAGATCTCTGGCCTGAAACCATTCAGGAGGAACCTCAGGCCACTATAGGCATGGGAGTGCTCTGCTCATCTCTCCTTCACCCTCAGAAGTTGTTCTTATGGTTCTTTTAAAAGTTATGCCAGATCTGGTTTCCCTGGAGACCTTCCTTTCTTCTATAATCACAACTCAACATAGACTGGTGAACCTGTCACTTGAACAGCCATATTGAAAACAAGGAGTCACCTTTTAATTTCCAGATCAGCTTCAATGAAAGGAAGAAAGATTACAGAAGCTACTTTCATTCTGGAGATTATGGCAGAGAAGCCTTCTGCCTGCCATTTTCTGTTGGACTATTGTGGTGTCCCTTAGTTGCAACTAGCTTGGAGAAGAACAAAGAAGCATGACTTGCTTGCTCCTCTTTAAGAAGTTGGGGTCTTCAATGGGCCCCATGTCAGATTTTTAGCCATTTTCCAGAGTGGTAGGAAAACCAACCAACCCAACCCAACCCAACCCAACCCAACCAACCCAACCCAACCCAACCCAACCAACCAACCAACCAACCAACCAACCAACCAACCAACCAACCAAGACAGCAGTTCATAAGAGCCATAGTGGTGCAGTGGTTAGAATGCAGTATTGCAGGCTAACTCTGCCCACAACCTGGAGTTTGATCCTAATCATCTCAAGGTTGACTCAGACTTCCATCCTTCTGAGGTGGGTAAAATGAGGACTCGGATTGTTGGTGGCAACATGCTGACTCTGTAAACTGCTCAGAGACAGCTGTAAAGCACTATGGAGTGGTATATAAGTCTAAGTGCTATTGCTATTTAAAAACTCCAAACTGGTACAAAGGGAAAAGGTCTGATTTGAATGTTTGATGAAACACAATTTACTTTTTCTTTCCCTGAAACTCAGTAGGGAGATGCCAGCTTATCATATTTCTTTCTTGGGGCATGGATGAGGTTTGTCTTCTCAGCTGCACTCAGCCTAGGAAGAGTAAAACTCCCCGGTTGCTTAAGCAGAACCTGTGATACATTTTTGTTTTTTAAAAAATATATTTTTATTGTTTACGTATAAATATATTGAATACAGTGTAATTGTCCTGGGGTTCCACTTGCCATAAAGCAAAGGTAAACACAAAATAACATATATACTATTTTAAGCAGTTCTAGTGTTGCACAATAATTTCTGACCATCATATTCTAATATGTTATCTATCATTCCAATACTTACATTCTAATAAATACATAATGTCTCTTAACCGGATTCTTTCGCATTCCAACTTCTACCTCATGTTTCTAACCATTGGTAAAATCTATCCCATGTAGCATAGTATTCTGTATCTCCTTTATCTTTTATTTTTAGCATTAACATGTTTTCTCAAAAATATGACAGGGTCAGGGGTGGATTCTGGATTCTTTTACTGTGGGTTACCTCAGGGATGTGCTTCAGTCATGCGCGCACTTAAGAGAAAAAGTATTTGCCCAGTAGTGAAAAAAATTGCTTCTGAGCATGCACAGAAGTAAAAAACAAGATGGCAGCACCTATGGCGCCAATGATAAAACTGGTTCAGGGGCCGAGTGGGTAGCCGAGTTACTACCTACTTGGCCAAAGCAGTCCAAACCAGTAGGAACCCACCTCTGGACAGGGTCTTATTTTATTTTGACCCCCGAAATAAGCACTTGGCCTTATTTTCGGGGAGGTCTTATTATTTTTGAGGTGCAGGAGGTAATGAGTGTGGTCACCTCATGGCTGCTGCTGCGTTGCAATATTTTAGGGGAGGTCTTATTTTCAGGGGAGGGCTTATTTTAGCACATGCACTTGATTGGGCTTATTATCCGGGGAGGTCTTATTTTCGGGGAAACAGGGTAGTCTGTCCATTTCTGCACAGACTAGTATCTTCCTTATCGTCTTCTTCTCTGAAGGAAGTGTTTCTGCTCTTCCACTGCTGACCTTGTGTTGTTAATACTGACTGGCACTTCTGGGAATGGCCAGGCAACCCCTTCAGGACCAAGGCTGGTCAGTTCCTGAACAGAATCTATTTCCCAAAAATTGGGTACCATTCCTGGACAGGCAGGGTGAGACACCCTATAAAGTCTCTTTTTCTGCCTTGCTGCCTTCACCTTAAATGAACCAGGCTGTCACCGGAAGGCAATGAATCCACTCACCAGCCTGTTCAGATAGTTTGGATTAATAATAGAAACATAGGCGTGATGTTTCCTCTCTGTCCAGAAAGCATTCGAGTGTGAAATACGGTATTGCTGTTACCCGAACGACTCTGCTCTCTGCAAAAACCCCAATTTTCTAAGTAAACCTGAGATCAAATTATACCTCAGCCTATCAGAATCAAGGTGCTTTAACTATTGATTGCAGTTATTTCTTCACTCACCTTTGACCATAATGGATGCTGATCACCATTTTTATTGAAGGTGTTATTATCAACCTCTCCTATGAAATCTAAAGCATACCTTTTTGTCTGAAGAGGAAGGGATGGGACTTGGCATTAAGAAGCAAAGCTAGACAGTCCCAGTTTCCTCATTGCTGAGACATCTGCAAATAACTCAGAATGATCCATTGGCAGTCTTTCTGTAGCTCAGGTTGATATTTGGAACATCTTCTCCATCTCTGTCTGAAAGGTGCTTTTTTTCAAGAGGCAACTGGACTTCCTTTTTTCCCTTTGAAGTCACTTCGCTTCTCATCCAAGAAACTTCTTCAGCTCTGACTGGATGGTGGGAATGGAAGGATTTATATTCCTTCCAGACAGCTGGTTATTTGGATTCTTTTAGATAGTCATTGAGGCTACTTGGAGGCTTAACTGTGTCGTCAGAGTCACCTCAGTAGTGTAAATGGGTGTGGAGCCTTTGTGCACTACTCAGGCGACCTATTAAATACTGAGGTTTTTTACACATTTTATCACCCAGTATGCACTATAGAAATAGTTCTGGTTTCCATTCAATCTTTTGTTCTATCATCTGTTCTAGCCATTTCTTTATTACAGTTTCTATCCAGGCAAGAGAGAGCAGCTGCCATTCATCTTAGGAATGAATCTTAATACAACCTTTGGGACAACTATGATCTGGATGACTGAGAACCTCATAGACTTCTCCGTCTCTGTTTACTTTGTGTCTGTCCATTCCACCCGTGAATATCTACATTCAAGCAGGCAGAGAGGAAGTTATCATGTAAAAGTTACTCTTGCAACAAATGCGCTGTTTAGGACGGTATTTGAAGAATGGTTGGATATATAGCCAAAGCTTGGCCATTCAAAAACTAATAACAGGTGGCATCTCCTGGGCACCCAGAAGGATCAAATTTTGCTCCCAACATTTTGCAGGTCAGGAGGCAGAAGCCAAATCCCTTGGCATAAACTGGACACATGCTGGGGGCCTTACAATATTGACTTATGACCATAATCAAACCCAAAATTTCCATTGCTAAGCAAGTCAGTTCTTAAGTGAGTTTTGCCCCATGTTCTTGCCCTAGTCGTTAAGTGAATCACTGCAATGCTTAAGTTAGTAACACGGTTGTTAAATGAACCTGGCTTCCCCATCGACTTTGCTTGTCAGAAGGTTGCAAAAAGGGATCACGTGATCCTAGGACACTGCAACCGTCATAAATATGAGTCAGTTGCCAAGTTGATCCAAGTTTTGATCACGGGGCCATGGGGATGCAGCAATGGTCGTAAGTGTGAAAAATGAACATGTCACTTTTTTCAGGGTCGTTGTAGCTTCAAACGGTTACTAAATGAATCGTTGTAAGTCGAGAACTATCTGTATCCAAAATTCCCACCATTCCGGAAACATGCTCCTGAGCAGCCCTAAAGTTCAAAATACACTGAATTTTTTAATGCCCATAGACCTTTATTGTTCCTAAGGAGAATCTATAAAATAATACTGAATCTTTTCATATGGCAGTGTTCTTCAGTCAGTTCTTCAGTCAGTTCTTCATGCCACCAATACATTTTACATCTTTTAATCCCTTTAATTGGGAATATATTGTATTTTATCGTTCTGAACGTCTGGAAACCTTCAGGAAGAAGCAGAGATTGAAATTCTGTGGTAAAAGGTTTTCTCAGCATAAAGAAAGGTCCTTAATTCAAATGACCGCAATAAAAGAACAGCTTTGATTTGGTAAAAGGTTAGAATCCTGTCAGAATAAATGGAGCCCAATATACAAAAAAGAAAAGCTTGCCTGTTAGAACTGCCCTAAATGCTCTGAAGAGCTCACTTTTAACTCTTCAGAAATGGTTTTCTTGGACTTCTGTTGAAGATGAGAGAAAGAAAGAGACAGAGAAAGAGAGACAGAGACAGACAGACAGACAGACACACAGATAGAGAGAGACACAATCAGAGAGAGACGGAGTGAGAGATAGATAGATAGATAGATAGATAGATAGATAGATAGATAGATAGATAGAGAGAATGTGAAAGACAGAGAGAGAAACACACATACACACACAGACAGACAGAGAGACAGAGACAGACACACAGAACAATTGCTATATCAAGGTAGTTGACTTCCTTCCAAATGTAATAATATTTTTCTTGTGCTTTATCGCTCGCATTGCTTTGTATTTCCATTGCTATGATTTACGTAATATTTTGCAAGGGATATGAATCCTGCATATACTTATTTTTCTATCTGCGAATGCACTAGCACAGGTAGGAAAGTGAAAGTTGAAGATTCAGATCTTTTACCCAGGACTGCCTTGTGAACCTATCATTTAAACATAAACCAGAACCGAATCCCAAAGGCATCTGCTCAGAGTCAGAGGTGAGAGAGTACTGATGATGTCACCTAGTTTGGGTAATGTAATGTCTGCTGGAAAACAAACAAACTCAGAGAGCACCAGGGACACCTCAGAGGAATCCATGGAATGTGACCCAAAGATTCAAGATGGCAGCCACAATGGTGTGATCAAAGCTCTTGACCTTTTGACCATGTCTTGTAGTCCCTCATTTAAGCAAAACAAGGCCTCTCTTTAGATGTAAAATGACTCACCTATTTTTGAATCATGTTGTTAGTTGTGAAGTCGTGCTAGACCCATCTCAATCCCATGGACAACGTTGAGGCCTTCCTGTCCTCTACCATCCCCTGGAGTCCATTTAAGCTCATGATGACTGCTTCAGTGACTCCATCCAGCCACCTCATTCTCTGTTGTCCCCTTCCTTTTTTGCCCTCAGTCATTCCCAGCATTAGTGTTATATCTCTAGCCAAGACAATAACCACGACATGATTGCTTGGAACAAGAACGGTTTATTAACACAGAACTGGAACAACAAGAACACCTCAGGAGCCCATCTGACAGCTATTTATACAGTAGCTGTCAGATGGGTAGAAGTCCGCATTTCTCCCACCGAGTGGCAGGGCCATCGGAGCCAATAGGGTCGACTTCCGCGGTTCTTGACTGGCGCTGGGCGTGAGTCCACGGACGTAACACTCCTTCCCCATGGACCTCACATGCGTAGTCTTGCAAATAGGCGGGGCGGCGATGCACCAGCTCGGACCGCCTCAGTTCCTGAGTGGTGGACGAAGGAGGAGGAGTATTCCAGCCCGCTGGCATTTGAAACGACCCAGGAGGATCAACAACAATTGGATACTCCGCCCCTGGACCCTGGCTTGTACTAACAGGTGATTTGTCTGACGAGATCGCATCGGGAAGTGGTGTTGGTGGTTCCAAAAATGGATCGGTGTAGGTGGCGTCCGGAAAGTCGGAAGAGGCAAAACTGGATGGAACACCGGGGGATTCCTTGGCAGTGCCAAGGGAACTCCTAGGGAGTTCTCGAATACTTCTGAAAACTCCAGGGTTAGGTTTTTGAACTCATCCTCAGCACTGGTGGAGTTGATCCCAGAAATAGATAACCCTAATGCATTAAACCATTCTAACCCCAAGAGGGAAGCAAGCAGTGTAGCCACAACCACAAGTGGTAGGCAGCAGCAAACTGGCCTTACTGCCCGTTAAAATGACCACCCCCCAAGCACAGGTATTAGGTTTCCCAGGTAGTCCTTCAGACGACAGGGACAGGCACACAATTGGCTTCGGGTCAGGGATGGCAGCAGTTGATGCAGAGTGTCCCAGGAGATGATGGACTTGGCCGAGCCCGTGTTGGGTTCCATTCCACTCATTGGAAGCATGAGTGGAAATTGTCATGCTGTCAATTGCTCTTCTTTTTACTCAACCTTAGCATGTTCTCTTCCATGGAAGTTCTGTTTCTCTCAGTGAGTAGAGCAGGCAGTTGATTAAAATAAACAACCCACTGAGGATGATCAGATTTCAAACATTCTGACATAAGAGGGAAAGCTACTTACTTTGGGATTAGCCGTGAACTGGACCCCTCTATGTGAGATAATTCTTCGAGGTACTCCATGCAGGTGGTAGTGCAGTGGTTAGAGTGCAGTACTGCAGGCTACTTCTGCTGCCTGCTGGCTGCCTGATTATATTCAGATACGTTGGGTTCCGACTATCTTAACAGAGTGAACAAAAGTTATCCAATGGTGCAATGGTTAGAATGCAGTACTGCAGGCTATTTCTGCTGCCTGCCGGCTGCCTGCAATTTGGCAGTTCAAATCCCACCAGGCTCAAGATTGACACAGCCTTCCATTCTTCTGAGGTGGGTAAAATGAGGACCCAGATTGTTGGGGGCAAGAGACTAACTATGTAAATCGCTTAGAGTGGGCTGTAAAAGCACTGTGAAGCTGTATATAAGTCTAGGTGCTATTGCTATTACATAAATAGTTACGTCAATTAAGTCTTTCCCTATGAAATGATATTTATTCCTCCCTTACTCAATCTTGTTTCATTCCTGCAGCCTCTTAATTCATTGACAAGCTCTCTTCGGAGCCAGGAAAGACATCCAACAAGATGACGTTTTCCATATGGATGTCATATTTGTGACCCAAAACACAAACCTTGAGAGATTTGTCAGGCTTGTTCTTTTTTCTCACACCCACGAGCTCTTGTTATCAGCCAATAAGCAGGCCTTTGCAAAACCACAACGTTCGACAGTTCTCAGAGAGAGTCCTAGAAAGCCTCTCTTTGTTTGAAGGGCGTACAGGTAGTGAGGCGTGCCTTTTGCCTCCCTCTCAGCCGCTGCTCACCAATTCACCTTATTCCTTGATTCTTTTTCAGCTCAGGAGTTTATTCATGTGGCAGAAGAGCTTCTGCTCTGCATTCGAGGGCACCAGTGGGTTCCATGGTCTTCTTTCCAAAGATGGGCAGTGCCAGCTAACCAGTGGTGGGTTTCCATTATTTTTACTACTGGTTTGCTCGTGCATGCGTCCAACGAGGAGGGTGGGTGGAGCCTCCCACCACCACTACTACCTGTTTTCCCGAACTGGGCAGAACCGGGGGCAACCCACCTCTGCAACTAATGTCCCTAAACTGCAAGACATGCCAACCTATAGTGGCCCAGGCAAGGAAGTCTCAAATGTCTGCATTTTTCTTTGAAGATTAGCACTGTCTGTCTCAACATCTCCCTGCACTTTCTTTTCCACTGGGTGTACAAAGAAGCAGAGGTTAAATCCATGTCCTGGATCTCTACATTGGCCAAATCCCACTATCAGATTCCCTCCCTCCCTCCCTCCCTTCCTTCCTCCCTTCCTTCTCCTCTTCTTTCCTCCTCTTCCTCCTCCTCTTCCTTCCTTCCTCCTCCTCCTTTTTCTCCTTTTCCTCCCCCTCCCCCTCCTCCTCCCCCTCCCCCCTCCTCCTCTTCTTCTTCTCCTCCTCTTCCTCTTTTGTCTTTCTTTCTTTCTTTCTTTCTTTCTCTTTCTTTCTTTCTTTCTTTCTTTCTTTCTTCCTTTCTTTCTATCTTATCTAGTTATCTATTTATAAAATTTATTTGCTGCCCATCTCATATCCCATGACTCTGGGCAGGCTTACAACATTGAAAAACATTACAATCATCTGTTATAAAAACACAACAAATAAAAACCTTCACAGATAGAATCAAGGAGGCAAAGAAGGGAGCCAGACACAAAGAGGGAAGAAAGGTGGCATTGAACTTTAATTAGTCAACCACTTTGAGTATAAAGCTCCATGATTAGACCCTGAAACTATGTATTTTGAAATGTCAGCAGGTTGGGAGCTAATTTCACCTCAGGGGTTAAGGTGTTCCAGAGAGCAGGAGCCACAGCAGAGAATGCTCTTCTTCTGGATCCCACTAGCCAAAATTCCTTGGCTTACAGAATCCACAGTATGCCCCCTTTGCTGGCTTGAGTGGAGTGGGCCAATTCCGTCAGGGTGAGAGAGTTCCTCAAGTGGACTGCAGGATTTGGGGCTTGGCTAGTTTAAAGAACAAACAAAAGTGCGTATAGTCAAGGCCATGGTTTTCCCAGTTGCAATGTATGACTGTGAAATTTGGACCATAAGAAAGGCTGAGTGCCAAAGAATAGAGGCCTTTGAACGAGGGTGATGGAGAAGACTCCTGTGAGTCCCTTGGACTGCAAGGTGATCAAATCGGTCAGTCCTACAGGAGATCAACCCTGACTGCTCTTTAGAAGGCCAGGTCCTGAAGATGAACCTCAAATATTTTGGCCATGTAATGAGAAGGAAGGACTCCCTGGAGAAGAGCCTAATGCTGGGAAAGATTGAGGGCAAAAGAAGAAGGGGACGACAGAGAATGAGGTGGCTGGAAGGAGTCACCAAAGCAGTAGGAGTGAGCTTAAATGGACTCCAGAGGATGGTAGAGGACAGGAAGACCTGGAGGAACATTGCCCATGGGGTCACAATGGGTCAGACACGACTTCACAACTAACAACAACAACAAGTCTAAAGAAAAGAAGAATTAGAGGTGACATGATATCAGTAATTCAGTACTTGAGGGGCTGCCATAAAGAAGAGGGGGTCAAATTATTATCCAAAGCACCAGAAGTCAGGACAAGAAACAATGGTGGGAAACTAATCAACGAGAGAAGCAACCTGGAATTAAGGAGAAACTTCCTAACAGTGAGGACAATTAACTTATGGAGCAGCTTGCCTCCAGAAATCGTGGGTGCTCCACAGTGGTGGGTTTCAAATTTTTTTGGAACCTACTCTGTGGGTGTGGCCTCCTTTGTGGGAGTGGCTTGCCGGCCATATGACCTGGTGAGAGTGGCTTAGCAGTCATGTGACCAGATGGGCATGGCTAACTTGGAAAATGTGGTGAAACTCACTTAACGACGCTCTTGCTTAGCAACCAAAATTTTGGGCTCAATTGTGGTCATAAGTTCTCTTTCTCTTTCTTTCTTTCTTTCATCTCTCTCTCCCACTTTCTTTTTTTCTTTTTCTTTCTCTCTCTCTCTCTCTCTCTCTCTCTCTCTCTGGCTCTTTGTCTCTCTCTCCCTCCCTCCCTCCCTCTCTGTCTCCCTCTGTCATTTTCTCTGTGTGTCTATCTGTCTCTCTCTCTCTCTGTATCTCTGTCTCTCTCTCCTCCCTGCCCCATCTCTGTCACTCTGTGTGTGTGTGTCTGTCTGCCTGTCTCTCACTCACTCTGTGTGTGTGTGTGTCTGTCTGTCTCTGTCTCTCCCTCTCTCTCTGCCTCTCTCCCCTTCCTTCCTCTCTCTCTGTCACTCTGTGTGTGTATGTGGGTGTGTCTGTCTCTCACTCATTCACTTAATCACTCACTCTGTTTGTGTGTGTCTCTCTCTCTATCTTTCTCTCCCTCCCTCCCTCCCCCTCTCTGTCTCTCTCTGTCTGTGTGTGTGTCTGTCTGTCAGTCTCTCTCTGATTCCCTCCCTCACTCCCTCTCTCTGTCTGTCTATCTGTCTCACTCACACACACACACACACACACTGTGGTCACCTTGTTGAGTGTTCCAATCACATTTGAAACACTCAACAACTGGCCTGCATTTATGGTATTTTGCAGCATTCTGCAGTCATAGGACCAAAATATATGGTTAAAAGTACCATATACTTCTGCAGAAGCCCGGGCGAGTGACAAGAAGTTCCCGCCGTTACGAAGTCTCGGAGGCTGTAATTTTCTGAGCTGTGCATGCGCGCCTGTTTTCCAAGTCGTGGAGCAGCAGCGAGGCTCTGCGCGGCCAGCGATGATTCTCGAGGCCATCAACAGTCCCCCCTCGCATTCCTCGTCTTCCTGGATGGCCTCCGGAGTCATTGCCAGCCACGCAGAACCTCACCGCTGCTCCACGCCATGGAAAACAGGCGCGCACGCACAGCTCAGAAAATTACAGCCTCGGAGACTTCGTAACAGCGGGAATATGTCGTCACTCGCCCGGGCTTCTGCAGAAGGTTCCCTTCAAAGCCTTCCGAGGGAGGAAGGGCCAGTTGGGAAAGGGGCTTTGCTCCTGCTCCGGGCTGTAATTGCGCCTATGTTTTCCACGGAATGGGGCCGCGGTCAGAAGACAAGGAACATGAGGTAGTGCAGCGGTGGCGGCGGGGAGCCAGCCCCGATGCAAAAAACGCCAAGGGGGCAGGGCAGGAAATTACTTCCGGGTTCATTGACCAACCGGATCGCGCAATCTGGTGCGATCCGGTAGAAACCCACCACTGGTGCTCCATCATTGGATGTTTTTAAGAAGAGTCTAGAAAGTTACTTATCTGAAATGAAAGGAGAAAGGTTCTCCTGCTTGAGCAGGGAGCTGGACTAAATACTAGATGACCTCCAAGGTCCCTTCCAGCTCATTCTATTCTGCATGATGGGATAGCAATAGCAATAACCCTTACACCTACAGTATATACTACTTCATAGTGTTTTGGAACACTATGATCCTCAGCTGGGAGCATGATTAGTGATTCCTGTGCTAAATATACAAGGAACAAGCACCCTTGATGCGCTTGGAAGACCAAGGACAAGAAGAAACTTGGATTTGCAAACTTGGAGCCTTCCAGGAGCAGTCCTGGAAGAAAAACCATCTGGATGGTAGTGGAGAGGTCAGGCGAGCAGGGCAGAGCAAAAAAAACCAAGGTCAAAGAAGAAAAGGAGGGAGAAGAGGAGGGAGGGATTTTGCCTAGCCAAATGGGTCAAGATTCCTACACTCCTTTGTGCATATTCCAGGTGACCTTGTGAGAGAAGGAAAAGCTGGCAAGGCAATCCCTAGAGGCGGAGAGTTGTCGCGAATCATCCTGGGATGTTAGAAAGGAGGAAATGGGAAGCCAGCCTTGGGTCAAGAGCTTCCAACAATTGGGGGAAACAGTTACAGCTCCTGAAGGTATTGATTCCTCAAGGTATTCCTCAAAGTTCCAATGTATAAAGAGAGCCATGTTGGCACATCTGGGAAAACCCGAATTTGAGCTTCCTGGTTTCCCCCACCCAGTTGAGAGTTCATGATCTTGCCCCCCCACCCCCACCCACAAGTCCATCACATGGCCCAATCTCCCACTACCATGCTGGCAGTTCCACCCATCCAGTTCCGGTCAGGTACAGAGGTGTGAAGAATGAAATAGTTTAGGAAATATTTAAAAAGGCAGAATATTATATTTCCCTGGATGAGAAAAGGAGAAACATGTTTTTAAAGACAAAGCAACTTCCTGCAGTTCTCTGCCCTCCCCCTTCAGATCCAATGTGGTGGGATTAAGACATGGCCCTCAGGACATGATAGGATTAGCCTTCTATCCATCTCACACACCCCCCCCCCGGGAAGATTACCGTATTTTTTGGAGTATAAGAAGCACCAAGGGTTTGAAAAGGCAAATTAAAAAAAAAAGTTTTTGCACTCTGCAAATCTCCCCAAAACAGCTCGTTTTTCACGAAAACGAGCCCATTTCTTTTTTCTAAAAAAAAGGGCATGAATATCCTTTAGGAGGCTTGTAGAATGTTCCGGGGGGGGGGGGGAGCAAAAAACGGCTCGTTTTTCGCAAAAACAGGCCCCATTTTTTGTCAAAAAAGGGGCATTAGGAAGCTTATAGAGTGTTCTTGGGAGCTGGGGGCGGGGGCAAAATTGAGTTTAAAAATGCTTGTTTTTTGCTCATTTCTGCCCTCCCCAGCCCCCAGGAGCTCTCTGAAAGCCTTCTACAGGCTCTGCACCGCCATTTTGGTAAGGGGGTGGAGCTTTGGGAGGCAAAAAATGCTGTATTCAGTGCATAAGACGCACCCAGATTTTCAGCCTCCTTTTTGAAGGAAAAAGGTGCGTCTTATACACTATAAAACATGGTACATCACCAAGCAAGGCTCAACCAAGCCTGGGATTCAGGACAGCCTACAGAGTTGCCCCTGCATGGCCCCATGGGAGTCTGACAACCAATCAGAATACAAGCTCAAATTCAAAAGCCCAGAGAGGGCATAAAGTCAGGAACTTTCAGCATCTCTTCCCTTTTCTTTTCTTCACCCAACATCTTCAAGGCATGTGATCTTGTCCACCATTAAAACCATCTTTACAAACAGCCTCCATTGTTTCCAGTGTCTTTTCCCCCACTTGGAACTGAACCCAGGTGGACATTTCTTCCAACACTTGCATGTGGCTCTTGTAGTAAAGGAACTGCCTTCTTTTTCCCCAAAGGTGCTTTTACCAAAAGGCAACTGGCTTTTCTTGCTTTTTTTCCATAAAAATATTATTCTTCTCATCCAAGAAAGTTTCCTCATTTCGGAACTGAACTGAAGAAGAGAACTGAAGAAACTTCTTGGATGAGAAGCGAAGTGTTTTCAAGGGGAAAAAAAAACCCCAAGAAACTCTATTGGCCTTATGGAAAAAGCATCTCAGCGACAACTATGACCTGGATGACTGAGAATCTGCATAGACAACTAAAAAGAAAGAGAAGAATTGGATTATTATAAAATATGAAATAGAATGTATAAGTGGCCAAAAAACCAGAAGCCAAAACAGGAAATAGTACTCTTCTTCTTTTTTGCTTTATCTAAACTAGTATTGAATAAAAATTAACCAAAGTTACTAATTACTATCAAACTTAAAGTATTGACCATAATGTAAATACAATGGGGATATGAGCAAATTATTATTGTTACAACTGTGAATACAACAGTTATTACAGTATTACAGATGTTAAAATTGATAGGAAGGCAATGTAGACTAGAGAACTATGGAAGCTAAATGTGTAAGCCGATACAGAAGGCTGTAAAACTATTTTATGTTGTTATGTGTGTCTTGCCTTTTCTCTATTTGTTTTTCACCCTGTTTTTAAAGGTTGCAATGTTTATTAAAAACTTTTTTTTTTTAAAAAAGAGAGAATCTGCATAGACAACTGCTCTCTTTGGTCTTTAAGGTGCCCTCTGATTCTGTGCTTCAGGCCAGCAGTTCATGAAGACAGCCATCTTCTCTATTGGTCTGGCTGAAATCACTGAATCCCATCCAACAACACATCAAAGCATTTTCCTGATTAGGAAGTTGATGCGAGATCTCTTGGCATCTTAGCGGTGAACTTCTTTGTCTCAGCATGTTTTTGTCCCACTTAACTCTCCCTTCTGCTCCAAGGAAGAGGGCCAGCGGAAGATTGGCTGTGTTTTTTCTCAAGAAGGCAAGATGCTCACCAAGCAGCTCAAAATATTCCCTTTCATCCAACTCAGGCTGCTGAAATTGACATCCACTTTCCTTTTCAAATGGCCTGCTAGAGAAAACATTCCGGAAAACTTCATAGAGGAATCTTTAAATCAAGGACTTTATCCAGGAATAGGTTATTTTTACAACTAGAGCAGAAATGTCCCTCCTTAGCCAACTATGCCCTCCCTTAGCCAACTTTATGGAACCAGCTGTAAACAAGATTATTTTGACCACTTCTCACGCATTACTGCAGCAGTAATTCACTCTGCAGTTGCTTAATGTGGGCTGCAGGGCATGGAAGGCAATGGAGGAAGATTGCAAGAGCAGCATTTCTCTTGGAATCATATCATGTGCTAGTGGTGGAAAGCTCTCTTCCCCTTCCTTCCTTCCTTCCTTCCTTCCTTCCTTCCTTCCTTCCTTCCTTCCTTCCTTCCTTCCTTCCTTCCTTTTTTCCTTCCTTCCTTCCTCTCTCCCTCTTCCCTTCCTTCCCTCCCTCCTTCCTCCCTCTTTCCTTCCTTCCTTTGTTCTCTCCCTCCTCTTTCCCTCTTTCCTTCCTTCCCTCCCCCTCCCTCCTATCTTCCCCTCTTCTCTCCCCCTTCCCCTCCCTCTTTCCTTCCTTCCTTTCCTCTCTCCCTCCTTCCTACTTTCATTCCTCTCTCCCTCTTTCCTCCCTCCCTCCTTCTTTCCCTCCCTCCCTCCCTCTTTCCTACTTTCCTCCCTCCCTCCCTCATTCCTACTTTTGTTCCTCCCTCCCTTTTTCCTCCCTCCCTCCTCCTTCCTTCCTTCCTTCCTTCCTTCCTTCCTTCCTTTCTCCCTCCCTCCCTCCCTCCCTCCCTCCTTTCTTTTCCCCCCATCCCTCCCTTTCCTGAAAGGCTAAATAAGCTCCAGGAAATTACAAAACAAATAAAGATGCCCTAAAATAAAAATAAGAGAGCAGAATACAGAAATTGTCCGTCTTGTTTTGGGATACTTCACGGCATATACTGTAACTATATTCTGGACAAAAAAAGTGGAGATTTAAATCTTATATTGACACTGAACTAATAAAGAATTTCTTAAAACTTCAATGAAGAATAGAGATAGAGATACAAAGACATGTTTCCCCCCCTTACCCCCCCCAAATAATTTGTTAGCTTAACAACCCTTGGCAAATGCCTGACTCATTTGCCACTGAAATGCAGCGGCTTTGTAACTGGCCATCCCACCTCATTAGCAATTTTCTGGAAACCTTCTCTACAAAATGTTACGTTTGAATTTCATAAAGGAAAACCACAAAAGGCATCCAAAATTATATGAATCAAAGCTCTACAGATCAACGTTAGCCAGATATTCTGAAATTCACCCTTGTCCCATTAATTTGGTGGACTCAGTCCATCTTTTCCAGGCAGATGGATATTCAATGTTGGTCTTAACTCGAGAGTCTGTTTCTTGCAAATGTTACACTGGAACCAGCTAAGGACATTACTGTACATCTTATTAATTCCTTGATTGATTAAATATTAGTGTAAAGGCTCCTTCTTTTAACTCCTTCAGTCTGTCCCCTTTCCCTTGGCTGTCTTCATTTGTTACACCTGGGTTTTAGGAAATAAAATGTGGTTTTCTCTGCTCCCAAAAATAGTTTCCACCCCGAAATGTTTGGCTGCAGAGGAGAGCATAAATGTGTCAAAGCAATCCATAATTCATGTTCCTGACCAAGTGAGGTTGAAACTGGCAGGCTGTAGTTGTGGGGGTGAAGGAAAAGGAATCACTCCTGAGATTCACCAGGCTGAATCTGGCTCAGGGTTGACAGTTAACTGCGCTGTCCCAGGAATCTTTGCCAAGACTGAATGCTGCCAATGGAAACTCTAGAATAGAGTAGAGTAGAGTAGAGTAGAGTAGAGTAGAGCAGAGCAGTGTAGAGTAGAATAGAATAGAATAGAATACTTTATTGGCCAAGTGTGATTGGACACACAAGGAATTTGTCTTTGGTGCATATGCTCTCAGTGTACAAAGAAAGATAAGATACATTTGTCAAGAATCATAAGGTACAGCACTTAATGATAGTCAGAGGGTACAAATAAGCAATCAAATCATACTAGGAAACAATCAATTTTAATCGTAAGGATACAAGCAACAAAGTTACAGTCACACAGTCAAAGGTGGGAGGAGATGGGTGATAGGAACGATGAGAAGATTAATAGTAATGCAGACTTAGTAAATAGTTTGACAGGGTTGAGGGAATTATTTGTTTAGCAGAGTGATGGTGCTTGGGGAAAAACTGTTCTTGTGTCTAGTTGTCTTGGCGTGCAGGGCTTTATAGCGTCATTTTGAAGGTAGGAGTTGAAATGATTTATGTCCAGGTTGCGAGGGGTCTGTAAATATTTTCACGCCCCTCTTTTTGACTTGTGCAGTCTACAGGTCCTCAATGGAAGGCAGGTTGGCTGTAAGTGTTTTTCTGCTGTTCTAATCATCCTCTGAAATCTGTGTCTGTCTTGTTGGGTTGCAGGACCAAACCAGACAGTTATGGAGGTGCAGATCACAGACTGAATAATTCCTCTGTAGAACAGAATCAGCAGCTCCTTGGGCAGTTGGAGCTTCCTGAGTTGGTGCAGAAAGAATGTTCTTTGTTGTGCTTGTAAAAATTAAATTCTGTAAAAATTAAACAAAGAATCTCTGCTTTCCAATACGACAGAAGAGGCATAAAACAGTGTGCTTTTGTGCCTTGGGAAATTGCTTTCTGGAATTTCTCTGACAAGGTGACCGTGCATGGCATCATAACTCTCGGAGATTAAGTGCTACTGAAGTTGGCCATTGATTTTCTTAAAATCTCTATTATCGTCATATTATTTGAAAGTGGGGTTTGTTTAATGTCAAAACTCCGCCGAGATGATTGTCTTCCTCCGAAAAGGCCCGGGATACAGACACACAACGATTTCTGTCGGGCGGGTTTTCAATCTGCGGCATTTTGGAAAGGATTAACGGCAGGGCTGGGAAGTCAGCAAAGGTTCGGCTGAAGGTGGAATGAATTGAAGGACGTGTTGGCAATGGCAATATTTGCTCTTTGGAGAGGACAGAATGGTCATAGGGGGTAATTGCTTCCTTGTAAATCAAGGACAGGCAACGGAGGGAAGGAGCATGTTTGCAGGCCAGCTTGCACTTCAAAAGTGAAAGGTTTTAAACACTATCAGGTGGGGAAATTCACTAGAGAAAGCAATTATGTTTAGAAGAGTAAATGCTAAAAGAAAACTGGCACTCAAAGAACAAGTGGTGGGTTGCAGGCGGTACGCCCCGGTACGGGCATACCAGAGCCTGCCCGAAGCACCGGGTACTGTTCTGGTACGTTGCTCCGGAGGGCCCACCAGCCCGAGCTCCTTACCTGTCCTTAAAAGCCTTCGCCGCTTCTGTGCGTGCGCATGGCATGCACAGCACCTGTGCGATTCTCCGCCGAGCAGCTGGAGCATCGCAGAGGCTTGCGGAGGCATCGATGGCAGGTACGACGCATTAGCATGCTGTGCGTATGTGCGCAACGCCGGGCAGCTGGAACGGGATTTGGAACCCATCACTGCTGCACACCATCAAAGCTGACACCAGCCGGAACCACTCAAAGAAGTAGCGCAAGTTTTGAAGATGTGGCTCAAGGAATCATGAAGAGTCACATGCAACCAAATAGAGAACATCATCATCATCATCATCAAGCATCATCATCTTGATTCTTTGTTTGGTGATTGCACTGAAAGGACTGTTGGAAGAAATGTCCTTCTGGCTTCAGTTCCAAGTGGGGGAAAAAGACACTGGGAACATGGAGGCTGCTTGGAAAGATGGTTTAATGGTGGACAGGATCACCTGGCTTGAGCTCCTGAGCAGAAAAGGGGCGTCACATGCTTCCAGATGTTGGGTGAAGAAGAGAAAAAGAAAAGGCTTGCTGAGATATTCTCTATATTCTCTGTTC
This sequence comes from Natrix helvetica, assembly GCF_964273705.1. NCBI lineage: Eukaryota > Metazoa > Chordata > Lepidosauria > Squamata > Natricidae > Natrix > Natrix helvetica. The sequence goes on along the minus strand of NC_138549.1, from coordinate 13,315,054 downwards.
GGCCCAACCTCTCTGTTCCCTGACCCTGTGTAAGAAATGTATTCTGATTGGTTGTCAGACTCCCAGGGGTGGGGGTGGGGGTGTCTTAGCTAACTTTGAAGGTTGTGTGTCTTTTGAGTCCCCAGCTTGGTTGAGTTCCCAGATGCCATGTGCTGAGTTTCCTTAGAAGGCCAATCCTACCTTTGTTATGTAGAGTAGACTAGCTCAGGACTTTTCACGGCCCATTGACAAAGATGGGGGGCTATTAAGAGTGAGTCTGCTTCCTGCCTAAAAGCATGTTTCTCCATTTCTTATCCAGGGAAATATAATCTTCTGCCTTTTCAATATTTCCAAGTATATTTCATTTTTCTAGGAGAGGGGTGGGTTTTAACTTCCTACAGGGCATTTTCTGATTCGAATGGATTTAATTAAAGTCCCTTTTCCTGCCACGAAAATCAGCTGATGATTAGGGCACAAAGATTCCTTTCTAGGTGTCTACGGAGTCTATGAAACTGAGCCGGCAGCGGTGGCTGCAGGCCTTTTGCACTGAAAACTACCGAAAACTACAGGCCAAAAAAGAGTCCTGAAGTCCCGTTGCCACTGTCGCTGCTCTGTTCTTCGGACTGGCTGCGCACGTGCACCCCATTGCCTGCCAGTGCGTGGCCACACCTGATTTTCAGACCCAACCAGGATAATAACCTGCTGCGCCAGAGGGATGGCGTTGCAGTGGAGTTACTTGGAAGGCAGTTGGAGTACAGTGTCCCTTTAAGATACTTTGATGTGGGGAGGAGGGGGGACTATAAAGGGACAGGCCACTCATGTTGAGTTGGCCATGCCCGCTCAGTCACATGACATCCCCACCAAGCCACGCCCACCAAGCCACGCCCACAGAACCGGTAGTACAGTGGTGGATTCATCTCCCCATCGTTACCGGTTCAGTACTCATGAGGCCGTGCGTCCTTTTGTGCACATGCGCTGCGCACGCATGCGCACTCCACAGCCCCTGTGACACCCAGCTGCTTGTCAGAGCTCGCCCAGGCGCTTCACACTGTGCGCAATTGGCCGGTTGCTATGCAAAATGGTATAGAACGCAGCTTTCAGCTGATCCCGGCTACTACCGGTACAATACCAGGGCATACCAGCCAGAACCCACCACTGAGGTAGTAAAAAACAAATTGAATCCCACCAGTGAACAGATCCCATGCAATCCCGTCACTTCCTTCTGCTATCCGCCTGCAGAAACTATCTCCGTGCAGTTCAGCCACAGTACGTGCTTCTTGAAGCCGAATTACCTATATTTGCAAATTGGATTAAAGAAATTTTTGCCACGGTGATTTCTCAGCAGTCCCGTTCTGTAACGTAATTAAGAATTAATGAGAATATTACAGAGTAAACAGACTGAGGATTACCGATAAGTCATATCCACACCGTTTTATGCAAAACGGCGTCCCATTTCCATGGAATAAAGAAGAGATCAACTTTCATTGGAAGGTGTGTTAACGGCAATCTAATTGCTTTTATCCCCGTCTTTTAATTACGGCAACCACAGCCCAATGGCGTCTGCGGTTCTTAATGCCAGACTTCATTGGGTTTTCTTGAATTTTGATCACTCTCTGGGGCTGCTTTCGGATGTAAAGAAATTCTAAGCTTGTAGTGCAGCATCGGTGCCCTCTCACCTAGAAGCAGCTGGCCTTCATGGGGAAATGGGGAAAACATGATGGCTAAAGTTGACATGAACCATCCTGCTTTCAGCTGTATATTTAGGGACAGGAAAAACCTGGACTGGCTTTAGATGAGAGGTCAGCCATAGCTGGTGGGATGCTAAGAGCAGAAAGTCACAACCCTCCTCCCCTTGGAATTTCTAGACAAACCAAAAGTTGTCATCTTCTATCTAGGCCACGAGAGTCACAAACTGATATCTTTGGTCACAAACTGATATCATTTCCTATTTGCTATCAACAATATTGCAAAATTATTTAAAAGGCGGTTAGGATACACTTGCTGATAGAGTCAAGAAGAATAGAATTGAATAGAATTGAGTAGAGTGGAGTGGAGTAGAGTAGAGTAGAGTAGAATGGAATAGGAATAGGAGTAGAGTAGAGTAGAGTAGAGTAGAGTAGAGTAGAGTAGGAATGGAGTGGAGTGGAGTGGAATGGAATGGAATGGAATGGAATAGAATAGAATAGAATAACAGAGTTGGAAGGGACCTTGAAGGTCTTCTAGTCCAACCCCCTGCTTAGGCAGGAAACCCTACACCACTTCAGACAAATGGTTTCCAATCTCTTCTTTAAAACTTCCAGTGTCGGAGCATTGACAACTTCTGGAGGCAAGTTGTTCCACTGATTAATTGTTCTTTAGTATTAGGAAATTTATCCTTAGTTCTAAGTTGCTTCTCTCCCTGAATAGTTTCCATTGAAGGAAGTTGATACTCTTTTAAATCAAGAGTGCCAAATTTAGCATTCTTGCACCAGGGATGCAGATGTCAAGGCAACCATTAGGTGGCCTAAAGCAATATCTCCTTGTTTCCATCGAGTGACCATCTAAAAGCTTGCAGCCCATAGTTTAGCTCAACTCTCAAATAACCATAAATTTAAGTAGAGTTGGCCCAGTGAATCAGTGGAATTTCTATTTTAGACTTATGTGAACACAGGAAGTCTATCTGTTGTAATCCTCTAATCCACAACCATTGTGCACACTTGTTAAAGCAGTTGTCAGAGGCAGAACAAGCAAGACACAGAGAAGGGAGGAAGTCCATTTTGGATTTGCAGACTTGAGAAAAAAAAACATTTTTCTAGACAAAAAAAAACCCCACGCACATTCTTTTTGGAGAGATTTTGAAAATATTAGTCATTGTGACTTATCTTTTTCTGTTTTTAGAAGCAGACAGATGGGGACCGAATCAGTCTCAAACTGGAGTCAGATAATATCGTGCAGAAGGAAATCTGTTTTATGTTAATGCTTAAAAAGTACTTGCAAATTTGGAGAAGACATTCAGGGAATATACTGTATATAGTAGTTAAACCTTGGTCTAAAACAGTGAAGCTCATAGTTTCACATTTTTTGTTGAGCTGTGAAGTGTACAGCTCTGATCGTAACTCTACTACAGAAACCGAATACTGGAATTGTGATATTGTATATATGGAGAGCAAAACAAATCTATGCACATTTACTCCATGTTGGTAAGTATAAGATTAAGTTTAGTCTGATCGAAGGGATAGCCCTGTAGGAAGTTAGGGGATCAGTCATATTGGACTTAATTCTCACTAACAGAGAGGAAATGATAGAAGGTGTTGAAGCCACAGGAACCCTGGGGGCAAGTGACCATGCAATATTGGAATTCAAAATTATGCAAACACAAGTAGTAGAACAAAGTGAAACTAGAGTCTTGGACTTTAAGAGAGCTAATTTCAATAAACTTAGCTTGGGAAAAATTCCATAGATGAGAATCTTCAAGGGGAAAACAACTCAAGAAATTTGGGAATTTTTGAAAAATGAGATTATAAAAGCCCAGTCTAGCACAATACCAATGAAGAAGAAAAATAGCTTCTAAAAGAAACCAGCATGGCTGCATAAAGAACTCTCTGACAAATTGAAATTGACTACACTATTACTGGAAAGACACAGGTTGAGATATGAAAATTAATAATAAAAGACTAGTTAAATTTAGTTAAAATTAGAGCATTATGTTAAAAATGTAGCGATAATGGATGAAGTTAGATGAATAATTTTGATAAGAGGAAATTTGGTATAAATTTTAAATGGTGAAAAAAGGGGAAAAAGTAAGTTAAACTTAATCAAACTATTGTTAAATAAATGACTGATAATGATAATAATGTAATAATTTGTATTGACATGATGAAAGGGAAATTGGATATAAATTGTAAACAATGATTAAGAAAAGAGGTCTAAATTTTTTGCTATTAAACATAATTAATTTTTATTTTGAATGTGTTATAAAGGTATAATGTGGCTGGATGATATTGAAAATAGATAAGGGAATGCCATTATGTGGTTTTGTTTTAAATTTTGGAATGTTTTTTATAAAGGGATGTTAAAACAACTATAGTCATATGAAGGATGAGGTATGATAATAGCAATATATATAAATATATGTGATGTAAAATATATAACTTGATATGAATCATAGGTGATGACTGTGAAAGGGATGCACGAAGGTTCTTTGTAACCAATTGACAGACTTTCTACAATTTGCAATGGAAGATGATTTTAAGGTGTTTGTGTTTATTCAAAAAATTTAAAAAATTAATATAAAAATATAAATCATAAGGATACAAGTAACAAAGTTACAATCATAAGTGGGAGGAGATGGGTGATAGGAACGATGAGAAAATTAATAGTAATAGTAATGCAGACTTAGTAAATAGTTTGACAGTGTTGAAGGAATTATTTGTTTAGCAGAGTGATGGTGTTTGGGGAAAAACTGTTCTTGTGTCTAGTTTTCTTGGTGTGCAGTGCCCTATAGTGTCGTTTTGAGGGTAGGAGTTGAAACAATTTATGTCCAGGATGTGAGGGGTCTGTAAATATTTTCACGGACCTCTTTTTGACTCGTGCAGTGTACAGGTCCTCAATCGAAGGCAGGTTGGCAGTAATTGTTTTTTCTGCAGTTCTGATTATCCTCTGAAGTCTGTGTCTGTCTTGTTGGGTTGCAGAACCAAACCAGACAGTTATAGAGGAGCAGATCACAGACTCAATAATTCCTCTGTGGAACAGAATCAGCAGCTCCTTGGGCAGTTGGAGCTTCCTGAGTTGGCGCAGAAAGAACGTTCTTTGTTGTGCTTTTTTGATGACTCTTTTGATGTTCGGTGTCCATTTCAGGTCTTGAAATATGATAGAACCTAGAAATTTGAAGGTCTCTACTGTTGATACTGTAGAAATATACTGAAAATTTGGCTGGTGATGTTATCGTGGTCCAGAGTGAAGAGGTGAAGGCCAGAACTCAATAGATGGCCTTTCATTAGTCCAATGTAGAAAGGACATCCTCTCTAGATGCTCTCCAAAAGGACTTTTGTGGAACCCAAAAATGTTTCTACAGGGACCTCTTTTGTAAGACTGAACCGCCTCAGCATTCCTGACTGTTTCCTCCCTTCTTTTTATTAAAAGAACCTTTTTTTGAAAATGCCAGTTTAGAGCAGGAGTCAGGGGTACCCAGTAAGAAGTCTGAAGACACACTGGACCCACAGGGGTTCGTGTTGATTTCCCTTCTTGATTGCACTTTAGGGGAAGGTGGGTCTTCTCCAGCTGGCAGGATTTGAAAATGCTGGCCAATAAGTGAAAAGGAAATGAAAGTAACCCCATCCAATGGAGTCGAAGGAGCCAAAACTAACACTATATTAATATTTCATAATTTCCAATGTGGAATACGGTTTCCCATTCCCTGGATAAAGTCCATGTTTATTGCTGTTCATCACCACATTTTAATATAAAATCTTAAAAGAAAAATCGCAGGAAAGTAATTGAATTCCCCCTTTTTCCTCCTTCCTTCTTCCCTGGGGTGACTCATTCTTTTCCAATGAAACAAAATAAGTGGCATTTTTTGCTGTCTATTACAAGATGATCAGATTAAAGAACACTACATTTGCAGGCAATGCAAATACATCAAAGTTGGTGAGCTCATTTAAAAAAATTGGGCAAATCTGCAGTTTGTGTGTATATATATATATGTATATGTATGTATGTATACACACACACACATACACACACACACATGCATTTTTACATGCTTTCGAACTGCTAGGTTGGCAGAAGCTGGGGCAAATAGCAGGAGCTCACTCCATTATGTGATGCTAGGGATTCGAACTGTTAACTTTCTGATTGACAAGCTCAGCGTCTTAGCCACTGAGCCACCGTGTCCCATGTAATCACACACAAAAAAAGCAATTAATTTTATTTCCTTGAGAGGTGAAGACCATCTTGTTATTCAAGGATCTTTGGAAGCCAAAGGGAAGGGATATGTTTTTAAACTTTTGGAGGTTTTATATTTTTGCACTTTCTTACCGATCAGCTGGAAGTGATTTTTACACAGTCCAGCTATTTCAAGGCTGACAGAAGTGAGGTTTAATTGCCAGGTCTGTGAAAGATCCGATGTAGAAATGCTCCGCTTTCATGCAAATTTAGTTCCTGGCTGGCTCGGAATAAAGTCTGTTCCTTCTTTGTATTTGTTATGATTAAGAAGACATTTTCCATCCTTTGATTCACGAGCCTGCACCATTGCGCCCTGTGAGTTCACCTTGAGCCCATCATCAGCGTGTCACAATAAAATAATTGGGTATCGTTAACAAGATGATTTCTTGGAACAAAAGGAAGGTCTCAAAGTCTAAATCATCGTGGCCCAAGTTCTCACGCACCGCTGCCCAAGACCCTGACATTCAAGGATGTGCACTGATCCCCATCAGTCTGTTAATCACAACTAGCAGCTCAGTAGGAAGATGTAATTGAACGAGTTGCTAATGTGTGGGCTGTGGGCTGCCTAAAACGTAAAATAGCCCAAGTTCAAATTCCAGTAAGGGTATGGCTAGCTGATGAGAGCTAAATAGCTTGAAATAGATCTATACTAGTCTCCCTTCATTTATTTATCAGCAAAAAATGTCTGTCTGTCTGTCTGTCTGTCTTCTACCTACCTACCTACCTACCTACCTACCTACCTACCTACCTACCTACCATCTATCTATCATCTATCTATCTATCTCATTGTTTCAAGCATCTTTCAGGACAAATATCTGAAATTAATATTCATTGAACAGATGTCTACTCTGTCGTGCAGTCAGCCTGATTAGACTGGAGCTGGCATTTTTATCTATCCCTTGGGTTCTTCCCAAAGACCTGAGATAGGCAGATGTTGTGGTTTGATGGTATTGAAGGTATCGTCACGGGATGTAAGCTGTGCCAAATAAAGCTGCCTGTTGCAATTGACCGATGGTGATTTTTGTATTTTGATGGTATTCAAGTGGTACTTCAGTGGTTTTGGGGTTGCCCCAAAAGGTGCATTATCATTATTATTTCCGACGCTTCCATTTCTGGAAATAGCATACAGTTTCATTGTAGAAGGTGGAGGAACTGAAGGCTATAAACTCAAAGATTCAGATGCACTATATATGGATGCAGAAACGCAAGGCATACTTGACAAATAAAGAGAAGGAGTACTGACACTCATATATGCAACAAAAATAATTACATGGGAGAATAGAAGCAATGCCATTACTTTCTTGACAGTGGCCCATTTTTCAAGATTTGTGCACTTCTATAGAGTTGGTTTTTTTTTGGCTTGATATAAAATCCATTCATACCTGTTTCATCTCATGCCATCATTTTCATGCAATAGCTGAGCTTCTTCATTTGTGGCTGGTTTAGTTGCTGTGTACATGGGGAAAAAAATCAATAAATTGACTTTTTAAAAAATCATATGTTCACCATCCATATTATGTTAAGTTTTGGTCACATCCTATTGATGGCATTTATCTTGGTCTGTCTGTCTTTCTTTCTCTCTCTCTTTCTTTCCCTCCCTCCCTCCCTCTCTTTTTTTCTCTTTCTTTCTTTCTTTCTTTCTTTCTTTCTTTCTTTCTTTCTTTCTTTCTTTCTTTCTTTCTGCCTCCTCTTTCTTTCCTCCTTCCTTCCTTCCTTCCTTCCTTCCTTCCTTCCTTCCTTCCTTCCTTCCTCTCTTTCTTTCTTTCTTTCTTTCTTTCTTTCTTTCTTTCTTTCTTCTTCCTCCTTTTTTCTTTTCTTTTCTTTCTTTCCATTCCTTTCTTTCCTTTCCTTTCTTTCCTTTCCTTTCTTTCTTTTTTGTCTCCTCCCCCCTCCTCCTTCTCATAAATTACAGAAAAGCTGCCAAGCCACCAAGTCATCTTTCCTCTTTGAAGGGATACTGAAAGCTACAGGTTTGGAGGTAAGGGGAGACAAAAGCTTTTGGTGGAAAAGGAACCACATACACCCATGTGGACACAGCATTAAAAAAAAAAAGAATTGCTTTACTGATTTTCCAGAAGATTAAAAAAAACCCCAAAAGGTATTCTGTCTTCTGAAAGGTGCCTACCATTTCTTATTTTTCTTAGCTTTGGGATATGGTTTGTTCTTGTTGTTGTTTAGAATCTATTGCTGGTGTTTCTCTCTTTTTAAGGATAGACTTGGTTGCCATCACAATCATTTTGACCTTTCCATAGCCTTAACCATTTGCTAAGGACATCTTCTAAAGAATGTGCCTCTCGACCCCAAGAAGAAGGATAACATATCATTTCAATTCACACTCTTGTTCTTCATAATTACTTTGCCTCATTATGATCACACATGGGCCATTTAAAAAAAAAATTAAAAAACTGGTCATTAGGAGAAGGGTAGGCAACACACAACATCTGCAATGGAAGGCATGATCTTTTGCCAGGACTAATAGATCGACGTTTGTAAAATATATGGCACAGATAGAATATTATTCTTAATAAACACTGGTCCACTTATGTGGTTTGGGTTTTAAGAGGCCGTTCTGCTGCATTATTTGGAACAAATTATTCTAAGAGAAATTAATCGGTTAATTGTCACCAGGATGAACACCGAAGAAAAGATTCTGCTTATTGAGTTCTGAGGTAATAACGGCACGGCAACAGCAACGGTCAACTATTTATTAACTTCAGTATAACAGAACAGAGAACTAGCCGGCTGACAGCTATTTATACCCACAGCTGTCAGACCGGCAACCAATGGGAGCTCTAGGATTGTCCCGCCAAGGAGATTGTTTAGTTGGGCCAATCAGGGGTGAGCTGTAGGATGAGTTACTGAGCGCCACCTGCTGGTGGACGCTCCCAGGACATAACACTGCTAGAGAGAAGTTTCCTGAGGACGGGCTCCAGCAAAAGTCCAAAAGTTAGAAGACAAAACCTCTGGTCCCAGTGACTATGTCAGGGTAATGATTTAAGAGCTGACCAGCTGTTATGATGATGTAAGGCTGGGAATGAGCCAGCAAGGTTTTTGGGCTGATATCACTGTAAGAACCTGTAATAAGAAGAGGCCCTATTGTGGCGTATCTCTCTCCATGTGTGCTTCCATGCTGCAATTGCTGATTGCTGTTTGTTTGAGATCTGCCTAAAGTATGTGTATGTATATATCAGTGGTAAGTTCCGGATTCCATTCCAACTGGTACCGTTGGAACGGCCCCGGAGTTACCCACATGCACGTGTGTGGTGCGCACATGCGGTCTAGCATCAAATGACACTTCTGCAAGCCTCCGCGATGATCCAGGTGACGTATGCGCCATGCACGTACATGGAAGCGGCAACAGCATAAAGCACTGGTAAGGAGCACGGGCGGGAGGGTGGGCCCTCCAGAGCACCGTACCGAAATGATATCTGGTGCTCTGGGCAGGAACCGGTATGCCCATACTGGGGCGTTCCGCCTGCAACCCACCACTGGTATATATTCTTTGTAGATAAAAACCACTATTTAAAATGCAAACCTCTTTTTACTTTATTTGCTCCTGGGTTGTCTCACATAGTCACATTGTGGGCACTCTGGCAGACTGACCCAGATTGGATCCTAAAGCATTATCCTGGGACTTGTATATTCACCTTCATTTATGTAAGAAAAGAAATTATTTCCCTTGCTTATGAGGAATATGTATTATCTATATTTTCACCGATTCTTCAAGACATTGAAAGAGGTTCAGGAATTGTTGGAAAATATACCGATCATTTCTCCAAACTGTAATGTTGCGTTTACATAACTATTATTTTTTTTTGAAACAATGTGCAGTGCAAGTAGTTCCTGTTCATCTTAATTCCTGTTAGTCTCTCCAGAATAGCTTCTGCTAGAATCTCTTCGATTTTGTCAATACTCATCTATGCTTTGCAGCCGAAAAGTCTGCGAATTTGGCAAGACTCCAACTTCATTTTTCACTTAAAAAGGACTGCAGCAACTTTGGAGAAAAAAGAATCTTTCATTCTGAGGCTACACACGTCACAGTCTCCGTGGGGAAAACTACTGAAAACAAACAATTCATCTTTTTCAAAAATAGTATATCCCAGGGGTGTCAAGCTCAAGGCCCGGAGGCCAGATCTGGCCCAAGGAGTACTTAAATCTGGCTCTCAGGGCCATCCTGGAAACAGGGAAGGACCAGCCTGCAGTGCTTCTGCCAGCAAAAACAGGTTCCTGAGGATTGCAGGAGGCCGTGACAGCTGGAAACAGAGTTTGGGAGCCTGCTTTTGTTGGCAGAGTACTCAGGACAAAACAGGTGCCATCAACAGGAGTGATGCTGAAGTGGCCATGCCTACCCTGATCATGCCTACCCCAGCTCCCCAAGATCAAGCACACCTCTGATGCGGCCCTCAATGAAATCGAGTTTGACACTCCTGGTACATCCTGTTCATAAATATGGAAGAAGCCACCCCTCTCATCATACAACCTGGTCAAACAGGACTGCCTGAATCAGGGGTGGGTTCCAGCAGGCACTACTGCCAGTTTGCTCATGGGCATGCTGCATATGCGCAGAAGTGAAAAACAAGAGAACCGGTTCGGGGGCGTGGAAGGCCTGGGTCGCTGCCGGTTCCAGAGACCCAGGCCGCCAAACCACTACCAGTTCAGCCCAACCGGTCCGAACAAGTAGGAACCCGCCACTGGTCTGAATGAAATATAGAATAGTGCCAACATTGTTTCCTTACGGTTTTTAACGTGAACAAGTTTCATTATCGTTTCCTGAAATGTAACATCTGGCCTTTCCTATTATAGTTTATATAATAATAATAATAATAATAATAATAATAATAATAATAATAATAATAATAATAATAATAATAATAATTTTATTTGATTAGCCGCAACCCTCTCCCGAAGGACTCGGGGCGGCGTACAATCAAAACAGATAAAATACAGATAAAGACAAACATACATACATAAAGAGCAAAGACATATACATGTGCATGGAGGAGGTAGACTAATAAGTGAAAGACAATTAAAAAACACAATTTAAAATCCCATTAAATAAAATTACTGAATTAAAAAACCCATCAGGAGCGTTATGAAGTTATGATTGAGCCAGGCCGGCTATTTGGAATAGGTGGGTCTTGAGCTTTACACGGAAGGAGCGGAGGTCAGTAGTTGTCCTAATATCCGGGGGGAGGTCATTCCACAGGGCTGGGCCCGCCACAGAGAAGGCTCTGCTCCTAGGCGCCGCCCCATAGCACTGTCTGGTGGACGGCACCTGGAGAAGTCCCTCTCTGTGCGAGCGGATGGGTCGTAGGGATGTATGACATTTGTGGCAGCAATATGGCTAAATAAGATAAACGGGTTATTTTCCAAGTGCTTGAACTCAAACAAGAGCGCTCTCAAGAAGTCACCCTACCCCCCCCCCAAAAAAAAATTTCAAGCTCTTTCTTTCCCTGGAGATGGTTGCTGTATGATTATAGTAAATGCCTTGCACTAAGTATGTATCACCATGAAATGAAACTGATGTTGATTTTATCACATGCTGCGCACAATCAACGCACCTCTGTCTCTCAGGGCTAGAGTCTTCCACAACAGGGGAAAATAAGGTAGTAAGTAAGAGACTTCCTTTGGTTTAAGTACATGAGAGAAAAATCAATCAATGATGGGAATTAAAGAAAGCCCATCAACATGAAAAACGAGGAAATTATTTTGCCACAATTTTCATGAGGTTGTATGGATCCTGACATGTTTGGCTGCTCAAAGGGCAATATCTTTTCTTTGCTTTCATTGAGGGGGGAAAAGGGGCTCAGATGGGCCTTCTAAATGGACATGATTCCATAGACCCGTGATGACGAACCTATGGCATGCAAGCCACAGGTGGCACATGGAGCTCTCTCTGCAGACATGCGAGCTGTTGCCCCAGCTTAGCTCCACTGCACAAGCGCACATTCCTCCCACCAGCCAGCTGATTTTCTTTTCTTTTTAATTTTTTAATTTTTAAAAAAACAAAAGCAAATTAAAACATAAAACGCATACAACCTTCTTCCATTTCATATAGCGTGTCATTTGGTTACAAGATTTTGTGCATCCTTTCCATGATCACAACTTACAATTATGTATCGAATCACAAATTATTCATTAAGTAAACATAAGCACATTATTATCATTATATATCAATTATTCAACTCTAATTATTATCCCTTAATTTTAAACGAGTTATTCTAAGTATTGAATTCATACATACATCATCGTTTTGCATCAATAGTTCAACTCCAATTATTATTTCTACATTTTAAACAGAATATTCTATATGTTGAGATCAAACATCATTCCATTGCGTCGTTCTAATCTGTTTAACAATGCTAAACCCTTAAAGTATTGCATATATCGTTCTATTATTCTTAAAATATAAAAAGTTCTCCAACATTTTCCATTACCATGATTTTTTTTATCTAACCATTGATAGAACAAATCCCAATCTTGTAAAATTGTTCATCATCTTCTTCTCTAATTTCAAATGTCAATTTACTCATTTCCGCACATTCCATTATTTTTTGAATAGTTTCCTCCTGCGTTGGTATTTTCTCATTTTTCCAATTTTTTGCAAATACAATTCTAGCTGCTTTTAAAACATTTAAATCAAATATTTCAAATCTCTATTATATATTTCTGGTATAATTCCCAATATAAAAAAAAATTATCTGGTTTTAAGTCCATATGTTTTTGTGTCATTTTCTCCAACCACGTGTGGATCTTAGTCCAATATTTTTTAGCTTCTGCGCAAGTCCACCACATATGGTGATTGGAACCCGGTGTCTGATGACATTTCCAACACTTTTCTGATTTATTCTTGAACATTCTTGCTATTCTCGTTGGGGGGTAAATGCCACCTGTAAAACAACAAATTTTCTTTATATGCTGTTGACATTGTCATTTTATAATTTTGGGACCACAATTTCTGCCACTTCTCTAATTCAATCCCATGCCCAAAATTCCCCCCCCCCACAAGTTATCATAGATCCAGCCAGCTGATTTTCAATTCTCTGCTGGGCATGCATGGAGGACACATATGCAGTGAGGCCCACTAGGCCCACAACAGGGGGCGATGCGGGGCGGCCCCCCACATCCCATTTTTGCTCCCAGGAGGCTGCGGGGAGACCTACTAGGCCCAAAATGGGATACAGGCGGGTGGCGCGGCCTCCCTGTGGTGCGTCTTTACTCCCAGGAAGCTGCAGGGAGACTTACTAGGCCCAAAATGGGGCTTGGGGGGGGTCACGCATGCATGCCTGGGGGGGGGAGAATGGGGGGTCATGTGCGCATGCATAGGGGGTGAGGTGGGGAGTCTCACCAGTATGCGCAGGGGGACAGGGTTGGGGAGTTATGCACGCATTGCATTATGGATATGGGTGTGCATACACCCAACAAAAAGGTTAGCCATCACTGCCATAGGCCATCTGATGTTTTGGGAGTTCTTTCAGTTGTGTTCCACATTAGTTCATCCATCATGGCACCTACTAAAAAGTATGGTTCAATTCTACCATCAATTCTAATAAGAACGTTATTTCTCTGTGGGCTCTCCCGTATTCTCCTGATCAGCAGAGTTCAGAATCATCGACAAAAGGTAGGAAACTTCCCTGCTACATTCAAGAACCAATTGGCTCCATCAATTAGGTGAGTTGGATTGTGGTCCTGCAGGGTTTGCATTGGATGCTAATCTAGGAATGATTTCTCCATGGCAAGAGAGGCACTCAAAACCTCAAGACATACCAGCTCCACATCAACAGAAAATCTGCTGCCAGTGTGGGATACACATCACTGCAAAAGTCCATTGTTTTTATGGAAGACAGAAAATCCTCCTCTGTTTTTGAGTGGTTGATGTCAGTGAGGATATTCTTGTCTTCCTTTCTCAGGAATGGAATGGAATGGAATAGAATGAATAGGATAGGATAGGTTATGATAGGATAAAATGTATTGGAATGAAGAATAGAATGGAATGGAATAGAATAGAATGAAATGGGGATAGGGATGGGAATGGGAATGGGAATGGGAATGGAATGGAATAGAACAGAATGTATTGGAATGATGATTAGAATAGAATAAAACAGAACAGAATGTATTAGAATGATGAATGGAATGGAATGGAATGGAACGGAACGGAACAGAACAGAACACAAATAACCCAGTGCTAATGTGGGCACGATCAAATACTATCAAAATACAAGTGTGATAAAATCCCACTTTTTAAACTGTGTATAGACATTTTTCTTCCTTGTATAAGTAGAAGTATTAATTCTGGATGTATCTCGTGTCCTCAGACATCACTGATTGATGTCACATAGATATACAATATTTGATAAAGCGTGGATGGAAAGAGTAGGGCAGCAGGATGACAGGAGAGATGATACATAACGATCCCCTCTCCAAGAAGATAATTTCCTGGCAGTTCATAAATGAGAATTATGGAGGAGTGTCAAGCTTTATTGCAGGCCCTGGACTTCAGGATATACTTCTCTGATTACCCAACTGCCGTCTCTTATCACAGAGAAAAGCAACTTTAATAAATTCATTTTTGTTTCATATGCATACACTAAAATAAAATGCATGCAATAAAGTAAAATATAAAATAACCAAATGGGTTTGGATTTAGAAAAAAGAAGCCTGGGATGACTGTAGGAGGATATTGATGTAATGGTACAGCTTTAACACTTTCAATGTAAAAGCATTTTTACTGGAGGACAGTATCTCTTTGACTATTTAAGGCTGGATCATAACCGGCATAATAAAGCTTAACCTTAGTTATAGTGGGTTCTCCATTTCTTTAAACTTACATCCTTTGCCACTCATGACAGAGAAGGCATTTTCTTGCCATAATTCTTGCCAAAGCCCATTTCTTTCAGGTGCAACTCAAACTTATGTCAAACTGGGACTAATTTTACATTTATGCCATAAAAAGGAATTCTATGGCTTGCACGGATTTCTTTTTGCTCCTGCCAAGAATGAAATCTGAGTCATGCTTTCCTCCCCCTCAAGCTTTTGGTGGTAAACTTTTAAACTTTATTCACCAAATATCTTGATTATCTTGTTGATGTAAATGAGATCTTCTAAGGAATCATGGAGTCCCATGTTCTAAAGCATTCTGCTTAATATAGCAAGTCACGTCATCATCTGGGGAAAATAGAAGCTAACATGATTGACAAATATTTAGAATTTGATCCCAAGATGTACTATAGATGTTAAAAATAAAGTCTAGAAGGTAAAAGCAACATGTTTTCTAGTGGTTAAGATGTTGGGCTTGTTGACCAGAAGGTTGGCAATTGAAGACCAAGTTCCTCAGGATGGGATGAGCTCATGGTCTTGCCAACTAGCAGTTTGAAACCATGCAAATGCAAGTAGATAAATAGGTACCACTTTAGTGGGAAGGTAACAGCATTCCATGTGCCTTACAGTATAGTCATTCCAGACACATGACTACAGAAGTGTCTTTGGACAATACTGTCCCAAAGGTACTTTTTCAAGAGGCAACTGGACTTTCTTGTTTTTCTTCTTTAGCTCTTTTGCTTCTTTGATGAGAAGTGAAACATCTTCAAAGAAAAGCAAGGAAGTCCAGTTGCTTCTTGAAAAAGCACCTTTTTTGCGACAAGTATGACCTGGATGACTGATAATCTCCACAGACACCCCCTAGAGTTGGACACAATTGGAAAGGGGAAACATTTACCTTTTACCTTTTATTGATGCCAAAGTCCTCAACACTCAGGCCCAACCTGAAGATTTAACCTTCAGAGACCTCATGATGAAATAACAAGAGGCGATGCTAATGTGACAAAGTAGATAGGACTAGGAGGCTGAGCAAAGATGGAGCAACATGGAAGAATGGCTAAGTAGCCCATCTTGATGGCATCACCAGGCTTAACCTTACCCAGAAAATTGTTTGGGCACCCTTGGTACTAATCACATGCCATGCCACATAGCAGGGATCCTTTGACCTGTTTGGATGCCTTGTCAGTGTGTTGTCAAAGAACAAAAATCAGAAGGGAAGGGTGTTTCCACAGAGAAAGACATAATGACCAACCAGCTCAAAAGGCCCTATGCCGTATTTGCAATAGATGAACCAACTTTTTGTAAAATGCATTGTTCCAATTCTTGCTTTAATGCTTAGGAGATTAAGGTTGCAATTAAATTTGGCACTGTTTAAGTCCAGAGCAAATCCTTTGACAGGTGCACTGGAAAATAACTTTTTATTTATTTACCTTCCAATGCATGTTGATTGATTGATTGATAGATTGATTATATGCCATCGAGTCAGTGTCAGCTCTTAACAAGCACATAGATAGATTTTCTCCAGGACAATCTGTCCCTAAACTGACAACACATTTACCTACTGAATTTATTTGCAGTCTTCAGTTTACATTCCCCAACCCTGCGTGACATAAATCAAGCTATCATGCTTCTCTCAGTGGCCCTTACTTGGCAGAAGATTCCCAGAAACCTGATGCAGAAGGGCTAGTCAAGAAAGTGCCTGGCGTATAAGAACGGAAGCCACTTGATTGATTTCCGACAGGAAAGGGCACTACCAACAGCATATACCAAGCTTTTGAATCAATTTTCCTTCCTTGCCCTTCTGAATAGATAAGGAAGACCTGCTCTGTGTCTCTAAAAGGCCTGTGTCGGAGGCAGTTGCTTATTTACATTTATTTCATGGAAATTCCACCTCCCTATGAATCTTCCAGGATAAACTAAAGAAAACCACTTGGGAAATAAATAAATAATCCTAGTCCTGCAGAAGGTTAGATCCGAGGAGCATTCTTTGGACTGGCAAGCCTTAAGTCCACCTTCTACTAGGATGGATAGTCCTTCCTTCTTGTGAAAAATAATAATGAAGAAGAAGAACAGGGAGGAAGAAGGAGGAGGGAGAGGAGGAGGAGAAAAGAAGGAGAAGAAAAAGGAGAAGGAGGAGAAGAAGGAAGAGGAGGAGGAAGAGGAAGAGGAGGAAGGAAGGAAGGAGGAGGAGGGAGAAGGAAGAGGAGGAGGAGATGGAAGAAGAACAAGAAGAAGGAAGGAGGAGGAAGGAGGAGGAAAAGAAGAAAAGGAGAAGGAGGAGGAGGAGGAGGAGGAGGAGGAAGAAGAAGAAGAAGAAGAAGAAGAAGAAGAAGAAGAAGAAGAAGAAGAAGAAGAAGAAGAAGAAGAAGAAGAAGAAGAAGAAGAAGAAGAAGAAGAAGAAGAAGGGCTGTATAAATAGGTGGAACTTTGGGGACAATGTCTCAAAGGTACTTTTTTCAGGAGACACCTGGACTTTCTTGTTTTTTCTTTGAAGACATTTCACTTCTCATCCAAGAAGCTTCTTCAGCTCTGACTGGATGGTGAGGAATGGAAGGATTTATATTCCTTGCAGACAGCTGATCACTCACATCCTTTTAGACGGTCGTTGAAGCACTTGGAGATTTATCTCTGTCCTCAGGGTCACCTGAGTGGTGATCCTTGTTCCTTTAGTCTTCAATTTTTTCTCCCCTGGAAATCCATTCCTACTCCCACACCATCATTCAAAGGTTTTCCATTCCTGAGATCATTTCCGGTTTCCGAAGGTGACGGACATTGGTCCACTATTCGCTTCTCCGGTGGGCTCCTTTTAGGAGCACAGGCGGTCTTGGAGGGACTACCTGCCGTAGGGCGGCTTGCTGGAACCCCCCGGATAGGCGGCAGTCATGGGAGGTGTCTCCAGTTTCGCCTCAGGAGCCGAGGAGCGTAGAAGGTGCATAACAGCACCTTCACTGAATGGATTCCGGAAGGAAAGAGTTAACTACATGCAGTGGCTGAAGTGCTGGAAGTGAGAAATTCGCTCCAATCTCCTTAATTGCTTTTAACTGATGAGCAGCGGCTTTTTTATAAGTTGTGGATTCAATCTGTTTGAAATAGGAAGATTGGAGGCGGGTTGCCTTTTTTTCTTCTACCTCTCTCAGGCAAAGCGGCATTTGGACTGTCTCTCAATCTCGGAATGGAGATAGAGAGAAAAAAGTTGAATTAGGCACTTGAACTAACTATGTGAAAAGATTTATATCATAACTGCGAGAACTGATTGCTGAGTTGTTTTGAAAGCTTTATGGAAGTTTTTAATGTTCTGCTCCTGATTCCTAGGAGGAGCCAAGATGGCCTGCTTCCTTCTTCTTCTTCGCACTTATAAATGAAGTCTGCCTTTTGAAACTACCTTTGAAGAAAGTCTGGCTTTATATTACCTCCCCTGAAGGACTCTTGGAGCCTCTCCTGTTACGTGGTCTTTCTGGATTTAGATTATTTGATTTTTTTTTGAGTGACTTCTTGGCTTGGAACTGTGACAGAGGGTTAATTTTCACTTTTGGATTTGCCTGTCTTCTCGGACTCGCTTGGCTGCAAGCTTCATAGACGCCATTTCTTTTGCAAAAGATTTATACTCTTTCTGAACTTAGACAATGGGGCCCAGAAAACCACCTACAGGCAAAACAGCCTTGGCATCGACTTCTACTGCATCCAGTCCAACGATTCAACAGACAAAAATTTCATCATTTTCACAAGAAAGGACTGGAGAGAGTTCAAAAGATTTATCTGTTACTCAAATGTTTCAAGCTCTTATGCAGGGAGAAAATGAGTTGAAAAAGGAGATAGCAGATTTTAGAGAAGAGCTTAAAAGTGTGCAGCAACAAATAGCAGAAAATAAACAGAGAATTGGTGTGCTGGAGGAGGGCGCGGCTGGGCTGGGGGAGAAGGTTAAGGCAGTCCAGAAGGGGAATATAGAATTGGAAATTTTTAGGGCAAAGATAGAACTTGAAAGAATGTCCTTCTTTCTCGATTCCAGAACCTACCGGAGACAGAAGATGAAGTTCTTAAGGATATTATGAGTACAATTTTAGCAGAATATATTAAAAGAGACAAAGAACAGTTGTGGTGGGATATGGATCTGGTTTATAGGATTAATTCAGCATATGCCAGAACACATAATGTTCCAAGGGAAGTACATGTTAAATTTCTTAGGAAGACCACGAGGGATGAGATTCTAGGAGCTCAGAGGGGGGGACTACTAAAATATAGAGATAAAGAAATTGCCATTCTTAAGCAAATTCCGAAAAAAATAAGAGATAAGAGGAGGAAGTATTCCTCCTTATCAAAGAAATTATATAATAAGGGAATTTGGTTTAGATGGTTATTGCCAGAAGGAATGCTGATCTTCTGGGAGGAAAACAGAATTAGAATTAACACAGTTGTGGAGGCAGAGGCCTTCATTAAAAAACATAGTGCCCTCCTAGAGGACGGAAATATAAGAAGTAGTGAAAAAGGTGACAACACGCAAGACATGAAAGAGGGAGAGGCTGCGACTCCGCCTGGGGACAGTGAGGAGTGAACAATAATGGAAAGACTCAGGTCACAAAAATAAATATATCTGGAATATCATTCTAAATGTTGATATATTAGAAAGTGGCAAAAGAGATGATTGAACACATGGTTGATACAATGTATAATAAGATGCTGTTTCTGCTTATCTTTTATCTTTTGTTTTTTTTTCCTGTAAAAAGTTGTGAGAATTGGAGAGATTCCTATCTCTAGCACGATGGAGCTGCCCCCCAAAAAATTTTTGTACCCTTTCGCCCCCAAAATTTTAAAAACCAATAAAATTCTTTTAAAACCAAAGGGTTTCCATTCCAAATTGTATAGCTAAAAGTCTGTAGAGTCAAAATCAAAAGCCAAAGGAAAAACCAGAAAGTCCAACTGTGCCCTGAAAAAAAAAGCACCTTTGGGACAACCATGACCTGGATGACCAAGAATCTCTACAGACTTTGGGGGAAAATGATGTTTTAAGCACTACTTTTAACATTTATTATTTAGCGTATGATAAGAACATGACAGAAGAGAAGTAAACATATATACCCAGTCTACGTAATTATCAGTCAATCTTTTCTGGAGGTATCACAGTGGCTTCCTAACTGGATGTCCAATTCAGTTATTCAGGTAGATTGTGCAGACCTTCTAGGGAACCAAAGAATAGATTCATATCACCACCACAATTGCAACAAGCGGGATCTTGCCATCCCCAGTGATGCAGGGCAGAGACAGAACCACTTCTGCCAATATCACCCCAAATTCTGTTCAATTTCAACCAGACAAAGCGAGGCAGCTCAAAACTAGGTGCTTTGGCAGAGGGATCACTAATGGTCAGGCCTGACCATTAGTGATCCCTCTGCCAAACCACCTTGGACCATTCCTCTCTCCAGGCATTTCCAAGGTGAAACTGGGTAGATGGTAAGCGGATAACTGTTCTTTCGAACACAAGATTGAAAGCACTCCTGAACAGGTACCGTATTTTTTGGAGTATACCTGTAAGACGCATTGGAGTACAAGACGCACCAAGATTTTGAAGAGGCAATTAAAAAAAAAGTTTTGCACTCTGCAGACCTTCCAAAAATGGGCCATTTTTTGTCAAAAAAAGGCCATGCATAGCCTTTAGGAGGCTTGTAGAGTGCTCCTGGGGGCTGGAGAGGGGTAAAAATGAGCAAAAAACACAAATAAATAACATGCATAGATTTTGGGAGGCTTATAGAGTTCTCCTGAGGGCTGGGGGGGTATGAGCAAAAAACAATCTGTTTTTTTGCTCATTTGTGCCCTCCCCAGCCCCCAGGAGCACCCTGGAAGCCTTCTAAAGGCTATGCATGGCCATTTTTGCAAAGGGGGTAGGGTTTCGTGAGACCAAAACTGCTGTATTCAGTGTATAAGATGCACCCAGATTTTCACCTTTTTTGGTTGGAAAAGGTGCACCTTTCCCCCCCCCCCAAATACCGTAATACAGAAACAAACAAACTGAAGATGGAGGTACAGAATGTAGAGCCTTCATGGGCATCCAGGAGCAAAAAAGTGTTTCAGATCCACAAAAGAAACTCTGTTAGGACATATTTGCCAAACACACACGCGCGCACAACCACAACTCTCTCTGTGTACATTATTATATGTTGGCTTTGGGCCACACTACCTAAGGATATCAGGTTTCAGAAGTGCAGGATGCAGTTCTGGAATATCAGATTTTGCTGGTGGTCCACCTTTGGATGAATCACCACTTGGAAAGGCTTCTCAAGAGAAAGCAGCAATGTGAGAGATGGATTTGTGAATCACCGAATGCCAATTTGTTCCCAGCTGAGTCACTGTGGGATAGCATTAGGCAATGTGCTGCTCCTGACTGTGTTTTTATTTTTAATTTTCGCTGATTCATAATCCTGCTGTTCTTGCCAAGGTCTATTGAACCATTACTCACAGTTCTAATTGATGAAAGAATACAGAGGCCTAATTGTGAGGCAGTTATTGATACATGTCTTTGAGTAATTTCTTACTCAACTGAACTCACAACTTTAATTTACGCATTCAGTCCATTCTGTGCATAAGAATAGCTTGACTGGAACCTTAAGTAAGTGGGAAAGGGGTCCCCTCCACGCATTGATAGAATAGCTGAAGCCCACTGGGTTGCAGCTCAGGTTGGATTTCAAGGGTAACATCTGTCGCCCAAAAGTTGAAATGCTTCTGGATGACAGAAACATAATATTGAGCTTTCCTCCTCCTCTACTCCCTAATACCACCCAAAAATAAAGAAAGGAGGAGGGAGGAGGAGGTGGTGGTGGAGGAGAAGCAGGAGAAGCAGAAGCAGCAGCAGCAGCAGAAGAAGAAGCAGAAGAAGCAGGAGGAGGAGGAGGAGAAAAAGCAGAAGAAGGAGGAGGAGGAGGAGGAGGAGGAGGAGGAGGAGGAGGAGGAGGAGGAGGAGGAGGAGGAGGAGGAGGAGAAGGAGAAGGAGAAGGAGAAGGAGAAGAAGGAGAAAAAGCAGAAGAAGCAGAAGGAGAAGAAGACCTGGAGAACATAATCCCATCTGGATGTTTACATGCAATCTTTGGTCCTGCCTCTTCTCACTTTGACAGCACTGTATCTTCCATCTCTGGAGTGTAAAGGGTGTGAACTTCTCAGCCTGATCAGAGTTGATTCTGATGACCTGTCAATCTGAATATCTTTTGGTATGCTTTGGGCAGAAAGGCAGCCACTGTTGGTGTTTATCTATTCTACCATTCTACCTCCATTTCTGCCTTTCCTCAGGGCTGATTAGAGCTGCCTTATTTTTCAGAGGAAATTTTCCACATTTCACACATAACAGCCATTTCAAAGCAGTTGGGAATACACTTTTTATGGAAACACCGGAAACCGAGCAAGGTACTTGTTCTTGTTTCCCCAAGGGAAGCGTTTAAATCTTATTCGGTTAATTTAAAACAACACTTGAGCAGTAAATAAATTTTAAAAGTTCGCTTAGCCTTGAATAGTAAAACACTGATTTATGACCACAGCATCTTAATGATAGCTTTATTATATTAAATTATTTATTGCCAGAGATTCAAGCAAATGCTTAATGCAAAGCCAATTCTTTTCCCCTCTTTCAAAGTGATTCCATCCCTTTTTATTTTCCTGTTCTGAAGCTAAAGAAATAACTTGGTTGAAATGCAGGCCACCCTTTTTTATTTAGCACCATTATGTTCTTCCATTCTTCCATGCCTAGTAGTACACATTCAATTATCTCTTTACCTTCACAGCAGCATTCGGAAGATGCAACATCTGAGTTAACCATATACAGTTGGTTTCATAGAGGACCAGGAACATCAGTTTCCAAGACAGTTTTTGCTTGCCCAAAAGAATAGAGTAGAGTAGAGCAGAGTAGAATGGAGTAGAGTAGAGTAGAACGGAGTAGAGTGGAGTAGAGTAGAATGGAATAGAGTAGAATGGAGTAGACTAGAACCGAGTGTAGTAGAGGGGAGTAGAGGAAAGTAGAGTAGAGTAGAAGAGAGTAGAGCAGTAGAAGAGAGTAGAGCAGAACAGAGCAGAGCAGAAGAGAACAGAGTAGAGTAGAGTAAAACAGAGCAGAGCAGAGCAAAGCAGAGCAGAACAGAACAGAAAAACGGGATTGGAAGGGACCTTGGAGATTTTCTAGTCCAATCCCCTGCTCAGGTAGGAATCCCTATACCATTTCAGACAAATCTCCTCTAAAAAAACCTTCTAGTATTGGAGCACCCAAAACGTCTGGAGATATGTTCCACTAGCTTCAGAGATGGTGTTTTGCAATGCTCTTCTCAGTTCCATTGTAGGACTCTTTCATTCTGGTCACCCACCTCAGTAAATTGTCCTAGGCTGATATCATAATATATTCTCATTTCCTGTTAAAGCCTGTCTCTTTTAGATACATGCCGCCCCCATAATCAACTGCACTTCTGGGAAAATGAAGCAATAGCCCTTAGACTTATATACCACTTCACAGTGCTTTACAGTCCTCTCTAAGCATTTTACAGAGTCAGCATCTTTCCCCCAACAATTTCGGTCCTCCTTTTACCCACCTCGGAAGGATGGAAGGCTGAGCCAACCTTGAGCCTGGTGAGATTCTAACTTAGTAAATTGCAGGCAGCCGGCAGTCAGCAGAAATAGCCTGCAGTAGTGCATTCTAACCATTGCACCACTGGATAACTTTTGTTCACCTGTTAAGATAGTCGGAACCCAACGTATCTGAATATAATCAGCCAAGATTCCTTGTTTAGTCCTGCTCAAAGGGATCAGCTAGTTACACTGCCTGCAAACCTAGACAAGAATAACAGGATGACCTATGTTTGTCTCCAGTTTGGATCTCCATGGAACACCTATAGGACAGGGGTGAAATCCAGCAGGTTCTGACGGGTTCTGGAGAACTGGTAGCGGAAACTTTGAGTAGTTCAGAGAACCGGCAAATGCTACCTCTGGCTGACCCCAGAATGGAGTGGGAATGGAGGGTTTACAGTATCCTTCCCCTAGAGTGGGGTGGGAATGGAGACTTTGCAGTATCCTTCCCCTAGAGTGGGGTGGGAATGGAGACTTTGCAGTATCCTTCCCCTGCCATGCCGACAAAACCATGCCCACCAAGCCAAACCACACCCACCAAGCCACACTCACAGAATGGGTAGTAAAAGAATTGAATTTCATCACTGCTATAGAAGTATTGTGTCTAAGGCACCATTTACAAATTTACTCTGGCAATCAAGCATATCCAGAAATCGGTGTGAAATCTATTTGTCCTAACGTTCGCTTGCTTCCCAACATATCTCATGGATCATTGTGAGACTGTTGATCCCACTCAGTCCAAGGTTAGCCACTTGCATCACATCTTTGTTTGAAGAGCCAATTTCCTCAGTTCAATCTTTCTTTACCCAGGAATTCAATAAGCAGCTACACAAATAAGATTTGCTAGAAGAAAATTATCCCGGACCACAGAGAAGAAAATATATGTTTCACATTCATTCAAAATAAATTGCTTCTTTTTTCAGAGAGCAGTTAGAATCAGAGGAGAAAGAGAGTGGGGTGGAGAGAGAGACAGAATCTGTTCTTGTCAGATATGGTTTTTCACCTTTTATTCATGGTTAAAATATTAATTATCTGTTCACGGGAGAATTTCAGTACTGTGAGATCTAGATGGCTTTGATAGGGCTTTCAATGGATGCCCGCAATTGTATTTTATAAAGTAGCAATTACTCGTGTACTCCTGTTATTTATGTTTATCATATTATGTAGATCTGTGATACTCACTTTAGATAATGTTTATGCATTATACTGTTCATCTGACTGCAGTCCACGGTTTTCTGAGAAGCATACAAATCAGCTAAATCATTTTGTTCAGCACAACATAAAGGCAACGCAGGAAATAGCGCAGGAGTTAAATTCTTAATGCTACATTAGTCAAATCACATAATAATAACAGAAAATAATTATAAATGTCAACACCTAAAAGCATCAAAATAAAGCAACTAGCATCGGGTGTTGTCTTAGCAGTTAAAAAAATGTTCTGTGAAAATACAGTCCTCTGGAGCCCATAATAAAAGTCCCAGGAATTAATTTATTATTTACTTATTACTAGCTGATAACCTGGCATTGCTCGGGTATTTATTTATAGGGAGGAAATGTCCAGACCAAATGTAATTTCTAATGTTGGATTTCCCCCCTTACCAGAGGGAGCCCCCTTGTGGAGTACTGTGAAGCTGTTACACTGGCAAATCCACAGCGCTGTACAGTAGAAGCCAGTACGGCAGTACAGCACAACAGGCTGTATCTTAACAGACCCCTCCCCCAAGGGGTTTTAGGAGTGTCTTAAACCCATAATATTTTTTTTCCAGAGAGTAAGCCACCTATGTAGCAAGTTTGGTTGAAATTGCTCGAGGTGTTCCAGAGTTATGCTGGAACACACACACACACACACACACAGCTGTTTTTATATTTATAGATTCCAATTTCTATGGCCACCATCTCAGATCCATGAGTATAAGTGGCTAACAACAGTTAAGAGCCATTTTAAAACAACAATAATGCAACGATGGATATAAAAATCATATACCGTATTTTTTGGAGTATCAGACACACCTTTTTCCCTCAAAAAAGAGGCTGAAAATCTGGGTACATTTTATACACTGAATGCAGCATTTTTGACCTCCCGACCCCCCCCCCTTCACCAAAAATGGTCATGCATAGCTTTTAGGAGGCTTCCAGAGTGCTCCTGGGGGCTGGTAGGGCAGAAATAAGCAAAAAACGGGCCATTTTTTGCTCAATTTTGGTCCCCCCCCTCAGTTCCCAGGAGCACTCTATAAGCCTCCTAAAGGCTATCCATGCCCTTTTTTTGCTCGTTTCTGCCCCCCCCCCCCGGAGCACTCTATAAGCCTGCTAAAGGCTATTTATGCCCCTTTTTTGAAGAAAAATGGGCCATTTTTGGGTGGTTTGTAGAGTGCAAACCCTTTTTTTTTTTTAAAAAAAAGCCTCTTCAAAACCTTAGTGCGTCTTATACTCTGAAAAATATGGTATCTGTAATTGCAGCCAAGATATGAAACTGCACTTTCTCCAAACTAAGTATTTTTTTTATTAATCAGGGCAACCTGGTCTACCCAAATATAGGATGCAACATATTGCTTTTGGCTTTCAGCCCAATCCAGGAACCTTCACAGGTAGTCGCTTTCACAACAAACTATTTTTCTATTAAATTTATAAAGAAAGACTAAAGGTAAAGGCTCCCCTCACACATATGTGCTACTTGTTCCCAACTCTAGGGGGCAGTGCTCATCTCTGTTTCAAAGCTGAAGAGCCAACGCTGTCCGAAGATGTCTCTGTGGTCATGTGGCAGGCATGACTAAACACCGAAGGTGCACGGAACGCTGTTACCTTCCCACCAAAGGTGATTCCTGTTTTTCTACTTGCATTTTTTACGTGCTTTTTAACTGCTAGGTTGGCAGAAGCTGGGACAAGTAGCAGAAGCTCACTCCATTACATGGCACTAGGGATTCGAACTGCCAAACTGCCGACCTTTCTGTTCGACAAGCTTAGCATCTTAGCCACTGAGCCACCGCGTCCCTGCCAAAGGAAGACTTATATAGAACCATTTCAAGCTATTTAGCTCTCATCAGCTAGCCATACCCTTCTGAGATTTGAACTCGAGCTGTTTGCATATTAGGTAGATGTATTAACCGCTAAGCCTCTAAGCCACAGACTCTCCTTGCTTTGTCGGATATGCCAGGGGAAAGATTAAGGTTTTTTTTCATCAGGGCAACCTGGCCTATCCAAATATGGGACAGAGCATACTGCTTTCAGCCCCAACCTAGGAACCTTCTCTTTCTTTGTCGGTAAATATAATTCCTCAAAAACTAGTTGCTTTTGATTGCATTGTCTGTATTTTCTGTTACTATTTAAGTGATTTCATGTCACAACTTAGATTCCTCTGCTCACAATAGAATACCTTATTCTACTGGGCTTGAAATTTTGGGCTTGGACAACCTAGAACTATGCCAATTAAGGTCTGACCTAAGCATAGTACACGAAATTGTCTACTACAACATCCTACCTGTCAATGACTACTTAAGCTTCAACCACAATAATACACTGGTTAACAATAGATATAAACTCAAGGTAAACTGCTCCAAACTTGATTGCAGAAAATATGACTTCAGCAACAGAGTGGTCAATGACTGGAATGCACTACTTGACTCTGTTGTTACATCCTCAAACCCCCACAGCTTCAACCTTAAACTATCTAGCGTGGTTCTCACCCCATTCCGAAGAGGCCTGTAAGGGGGCATGCATAAGTGCACCAGGGTGCCTACCGTCCCTGTCCTATTGTCCCCATTTATTCATACCCATTTCCTGTATTTATGTCCATGTTTATACTTATACCTGTTATCTCGTACATGTTTCACAAACTAACTCACTAAGTAAAAATAAATTAATAGAATAGGAAAACATTCTCTTCTATTGGAAACCAGGAAAAAACGGACACCCGGAATTTAACCAGGGAGAGGCTGGAAGAAATACAAACATCCAATTTGAATAATCTAATTTAAATCCCAGGGGCAGCGCACAGATGATTACCTATTATTTAGAAAGCAAAACAATCTGACGGAGAGGCGATGGCTAACAAAGCAGAAATTAATCCCAAATAATGTATCTGAGTGCCGAGGAAACGTCAGTCAGAGGGAAGAACCCAAGACGATTTTGATTAAATCGGGAGAAACAAACGAGCGAACTGTGCTTGGAGTTGATAATATGCAACATTAGAAGGCATATTGTAGCCAATGACAGTTATACACGAGAAGAATGACACTGATACAGAAGTAATTGGAGAAATTAGTTGCCTGACATCTGTGAGAAAGCATTGCCTCCAATAATGTTAAATGCGCAATCAATCAAGCAGAGTCTATGGCCCTTCTCGTGGGAAGAACCAAATCAGTGGCAAATTCTTTCCGATGGAGTATAGAAACAATTGAATACCATCCATTTTAGAAGTGGTATTCAGCCAATTCTTACAGGTTCTGGAGAACCAGTAGTGGAAATTTTGAGTAGTTCGGAGAACCGGCAAATAGGCTGGCCCCGCCCCTGCTGCCTCCCAGCTGATCTTCTTTTGTTGCCCTGAACAGGAGAACAGAGCTGGAAAGCAGGTTAGTGGAGTGGGGAGGGAATGAGGATTTTGCAATAACCTTCCTCCAGGAGTGGGGAGGGAAATGGGGATTTTGCAGTATCCTTCCCCTGCCATACCCACAAAGCCACACCCACCAAACCACACCATGCCCACAAAGCCACGCCTACAGAACCGGTAGTACAAAATTTTGAATTCCCACCACTGATCCAGTTATAACAATTGGAACAAACTTATCCAAGAAAACATGCTGTTTCCCAAGGAATGACATGAGGGTTATTCCTCCACTTGATTATAAGTCCTGGGTCAAGGGGTGTGTGATCCAGAAACTGCCGGGTCGCAGTGTATTGGATTTTCTACAACTGAGACATCATCAACCACAGCAAAATACTGCTCTATTCTTTGTTCATCAGATTGGGACAGTCAGGAGACTGAATAAATATTTGGTAAAGAAAAAAACCACTTTTCTAACCTTCCGATCTCCTTAGAATCTGAAGAACAGAACGTATCTCCCTCAAGACCATGCTTCAGAACCTAAGAAAGTGATGGCTAACCTTTTTGTAAGGGCGTGCCAAAATTGTGCGTGTGCACACTATTGCATGCATGGCATGCCCACATCCACAATTCAATGCACCTATGCATGTGTGTACGACACCCCCCCCCCCCATGTGGGGAGAGAGTTTTCACCCTCCCGAGGCTCCGAAGGCTTTCCTGAAGCCTGGGGAGGGCATCAACGGCCTCCCCAGGCCCCCTGAAGGCCCTCCAGAAGCCGGAAACAGATTGTTTCCAAACTTCCAGTTGGCCCGTTGGACCTGTTTTTCATCCACCCCAGGCTACGGAGGATTTCGGGAAAACAAAAGCTATTTGCAACCGGAATGGTCCATTTCTAAAAAAAATAGGGGTGTTCCAAACATTTTGGAAAACGTTGCGGTAATTACGACCATGGAAAAAGGTTCCCCTCGCACATATGCACTGTGGTTATGGGTTAACTAGGGAAATCCTCCCGGTTTGGCCCAGTTCTGTGAACCAGTAGTTAAAAAAAAACTTTTGAGGATTGCGTGGGTCAGCTGTGAGCCGTGCGATTGTCGAAAGCTTTTTAAAAGATTTTTAAAGCATTTTTTCCCTGCTGGTTTGCCCTTAAAAAAGCTTTAAAAAGCTTTTAAAAAAGCTAAAAGTGAAAAACAGTTGGCCATGCCCACCCAGTCACACGACGCCCGCCACCAAGCCATGCCCACAAAACTGATGTGTGTGTGTGTGTGTGTGAGATTAGATTTCACCAATGGGGTTAACCATGTGGTAATGTTTACAACCAAACACACAGATAACACTGTTTATTTTGTGCTGCTATCTGTCCATAATGTAGCTTTCTTTGGCAAAACAAGTCCAGGTATCTTATCTTCCCTGGGTAACTTCTACTTGCATTTGCCAAACAGAACAGAAAAAAAAAGATTAGGCCCTCTGAGCAAACGCTTATCTCTATTACCTTACCATGAGATTAACATTCTTATTAAAAGAAGTTTTTTTCCCCACAGAAGAAAAACAATACTAATAAGTTAAAGATAAGGAGAACAGAGAAAAGTAATAGAAAGGTGCAGATGAAATAAAAAGAGAAAAAAGCAATAAAGACTTTGCTTCTGTTATTCTTAACAACAGTTATAACTAGTATATTTCAATTTTATCCCCCTCCTCTCTCTCTCTCTCTCTCCTTCTCTCTCTCTCTCTTTGAGCATACGTTAAAGATTCCTTCTTTCCCTTTCTAATGATCAAAACCATAAATCACCAGTTTATTCTTTTTCTTTTTTCAGCAAAAAGTCCATAAGGACTGTAGGAAGATAGCACCCAGCCCTCCTTCTCCTAGAAAAATGAAATATTTTAGGAAATATTAAAAAGGCAGAATATTATATTTCCCTGATGAGAAATGGAGAAACATGTTTAGGCAGGAAACAGACTGTTGGGGAAGTCTCTTAAGTCTCTTTCTCCCTTCCCTTCCCTCCCTCCCTCCCTCCCTCCCTCCCTCCCTCCTTCCTTCCTTCCTTCCTTCCTTCCTTCCTTCCTTCCTTTTTCTCTTTCTTTCTCCAGATGGAAATCTTTTCAGCCAATCTCATTTAATGAAGAGTAGGGAGCTCACGAGAAAGGAGGAGAATGGCCCAAATCACACATTCTGGTGAGAAAGAAGTTCCCTGAGCATGAGCTCCAGCACGAGTCTGAAAACTCGGAAGATTAAACCTCTGGTCCTGGTGACAGACCCAGAATGGGTCCTGCCATGTTATCCTAGGACATGTTTATCTGTTTCTTTCGTAAAAGCTATTTTACTAGAAACCATATGTCAAAAGAATCCCTTGATATTGCAGAAAACCTTTACAATCCGGGGACCCCATTTGTCAAAATTTCTTTATCTTTAATAGCTAGAAAAGCTGCCAGAAAGTTGGGCGTAAATCCTAACCGCATTTACGATCCCAAACAACTTGGGAGTTGATTTATGCAATAGCGTGATTATAGCATTATGACTGTTGATTACATTTTTATGGGATGATGTATCTTTGATTGCTGCATTATTGTGTATTGGTATATTGCTGCTTGGGGTTGAAACAATTGAATTAGCATAAAAGCCTTAACAAAATGAGCCCACGATGGACACCAGAGCTTAATTTAAACTAGGAAAAGGATGCACAGGTAGGCTCTTAATTCAACAAGCTTGGTAAATATATATATCTATTAACCACTGGATGGATATTACTGGGCTTGGGCATTCATTTATTTTTCATTCGTACATTAGACCTATCATTTAATCTCTTGGCACCTATATCTGTCTCGGCTTATATATCTGCCTGCTGAAAAAGCGAGCTCAAGCATGGTGTGTGAGAGAGAGAGAGACGTGAAAGATTCATTCATTTTTTCCAGCAATTTCCCTGTTCTCCTTCTGTAAAAAATTTACGCCTTTTGTCCGACAGATTGATCATTTGTGTTGGAAGAAATATCCATCTGGTTCAGTTCCAAGCAGGGAGAAAGACACTGGAAACAAGGAGGCTGATTGGAAAGATGGTTAATGATGAACAGGACCCATGGGTTTGAAGTTGTCAGGCCTGCCTCATTCCAGTATGCAAGAAAGGAAACCCACAACTCCATTTGAATAGACATAAAGGTACTTTTACTGGACATGAAATGAAAACAGCTAAAGTGAAGCAAGATCTGAAGCAAAAAAGCGCAAACGTGTACATATCAAATGTTTACCCAGGACCCTCCCCCCAGTTACCCCAACCCAATGTCCAATCTGCAACTCCCGAAAGTGTCATATGGGGTGCATCTTCAAGTGGCCTCATTCAGCTGGTATGCAGAGACCTTGACCAAGCCCAAACACGAGCCATCAGCATGCACAGAAGATGGTGAGAACAAAACTCCCTTCATGATAACTCCTCCATCACCTAGCAAATACCACGAGCCCCACCCTCCCCATTACTATGGCAGCCGGTAGCAAGCAAACAAAGTAGAGGCTGACAGAAGTCCTGGTGCAGTTGAACACATGGAGTGGAGAATGAGAGTGTTTTATACCCACTCTGAGTTTTGACCTTGAACTTTCTGTTCCTGTGGCAAGAGCATGTATTCTATTGGTTGTTGTCAGACGCCCATGGGGCTATGCAGGGGTTATAGCTGAGGTTGTCTGAGCTCCCAGGTTTGGTTGAAGCTTGGAAGATGATGACGTAATGAAGAGGGTTGGGTTCTGAAAGGGTGTTGGGCAATTCCTATTGTGCCTTAATTGCTTTGTTCTGGTTTGGATCTTGAGAGAGGGCTAATCCCATCACCCTGAGACTGAAGGTCTTTTGTCTTGTAGATAGGATGGCACAGTCTTTTTTAGGTAAAGGTAAAGGTTCCCCTTGCACATATGTGCTAGTTGTTCCTGACCCTAGGGGGCGGTGCTCATCTCTTTTTCAAAGCCGAAGAGCCAGCGCTGTCCGAAGACGTCTCCGTGGTCATGTGGCCGGCATGTCTAAATGCCGAAGACACACGGAACGCTGTTACCTTCCCACCAAAGATAGTTCCTATTTTCCTACTTGATTTTTACATGCTTTGGAACTGCTAGGTTGGCAGAAGCTGGGACAAGTAATGGGAGCTCATTCCGTTACACAACACTAGGAGTTCGAACTGCTGAACAGCCGACCTTTATGATCGAAAAGGCTCAGTGTCTTAGCCACTGAGCCACCGCGGCTCTGTAAAAGGTAAAAGTTCCCCTTGTACATATGTGCTAGTCGTTCTCGACTCTAGGGGGCAGTTCTCATCTCTGTTTCAAAGCCGAAGAGCTGGCGCTGTCTGAAGACATCTCCGTGGTCATGTGGCCAGCATGACTAAATGCTGAATGTGCACGGAAAGCTGTTACCTTCCCACCAATTGTGGTTATTATTTTTCTACTTGCATTTTTACGTGCTTTCGAACTGCTAGGTCGGCAGAAGCTGGAACAAGTAACGGGAGCTCACTCTGTTACGCAGCATTAGGGTTTTGAACCACCGAACTGCTGACCTTTCTGATCAACAAGCTCAGTGTCTGAGCTACCGGACCTTAATGGACAGCAAATATCTGCTGGGGTCAGGGAGCTGGGGCTGAGTTTATGTCTCACCTTAAGATCTCTCTTTCTCTTTTAGGGGAAATATAATTTTCTGCCTTTTTAAATATTTCCCAAAATATTTCATCCTTCTGGGAGGGGGTAGCTTCCCACATTTGGTTTCCAATGATTAAAACAGCATAGGAGCCTTGGCAATGAACAAGGAAATCATATCAATATTTGTATTTGTGCTTTGGCTACGCACTCCTCCACAAAATCTGCTTTGAAATTTGCACAGATTGGTCACATTCCCCCCTCCCCTCCTTTTTTTTTTTTTTTTTTTGCCAAAGCTGATATTTTCTAATGGATTTGGAGAGATTTCTTCAAAAGCTCTACATGGTTCTGCTTTAGATGTCAGTGCAGTCTATGCACTGAAAATGGGGGGGGGAAACCCCCAAATTTTAAAATCACAATTTTTATCGTCTTTCTTTCAAAAATAATAATAATACAGCGATAATGGGATAAATAGCTAGATGCACTTGTATGTTGGCTATAGTCTCTTAATTCAGGAGGCAATGTAGTAATTAACATTTCTTATCTGAAGCTGGTTTATTGAGAGTGTTATCTTAAAACACATTTGCCTGCTAGAGCACTTCATTATGAGAAAAGAGCTGCCATTAATGCAAATTTCTTTTGTTCCACTTGCCAGGACCAAATTCTATTTTAATGGGTTTTTTTTTTGCCACCCCAGAACTGCAAGACTCATTTTCCTAGCCTTCTGTCTTTCACTCGGCAGCCTGGTTGATGACTCAATTACATTTTTGGCTCAATTTCCTTTTCATTTCGTTGCATTGCATTGCGTTTTGGATGATTCTTTCTTTCTTTCTTTCTTTCTTTCTTTCTTTCTTTCTTTCTTTCTTTCTTTCTTTCTTTCTGTCAGGCGTGCCTCATTCAAAATCCAAGAAAGAAAATCCCCAACTCTGTTTAATTAGAGAAAAGTACTTTTACTGGACATGAAACAAAAACAGCGAAAGTGAAGCAAGATCTGAAGCAAAAAAGCATGAACCTGTACATATCAAATGTTTACCCAAAACCCTCTCGCCAGTTACTCCAACCCAATGTCCAATCTCCAGCTCCCAGAGTTATCATGTGGGGTGCATCTTCAAGTCACCTCATTCAGTTGGTATGCCGAGACAGTTGACCTTGACCAAACCCAAACACAAGCCATCAGCATGCACAGAAGATGGTGAGAACAAAACTCCCTTCATGATATCTCCACCAGCTCCTATCCCCCACCCCCAAATACCATGTGCCCCCACCCTCCCTGTTATTATGGCAGCCAATAGCAAGCATGCAAAGTAGAGGCAGACATTTTCTTTCTTTCTTTCTTTCTTTCTTTCTTTCTTTCTTTCTTTCTTTCTTTCTTTCTTTCTTTCTTTCTTTCTTCTTTCTCTCTGCTGAATGCTTTCTACCTGGAATCTGGTTCTTCCTCCCAGCTCTTATCTCATCATTCAGTTGGGCATTCAAATTACTCCAAGAGGATTCGGTGAGTCTTTTTGTTCGCGATTTTGTGGCACCGCCTTGATGTCTGGGAAACGAGGGATTCTTAATAAAGCATTGAACCCTTGATGGAATTCTCAATATGAGATTCCCTTTGAATGCAGGATGTTGCAGTTCACCATGGAAGTTACTAGCGCAATCAGGACACAGTCCAGAGAATGGCTTTGCCCAGGGGTGAAATGCCACCGGTTCTGACCGGTTCGTTAGAACTGGTAGCAAAATATGCTAAGGATTGCCTGAATCGGTAGTAAAAAACAAAAGCTTTAAAAAGTGAAAAAAAGGTTCTGTAATACTCAGCTGTGCTGTGCGATTGTCAGAACCTTTTATCCCCCACTTGTTAAAGTATTTTTTTACTGGCAAATATGTAGTGCAAATAGCATGGGAAGAGAACCAGTAGTAAAACTGGCAGCAACCCACCTCTGATATATGTATGTGTGTGTGTGTGTGTGTGTGTGTATCTATCATCTATCTATCTATCTATCTATCTATCTATCTATCTATCTATCTATCTATCTATCTATCATCTATCTATCATCTATCTATCTATCTACATACACATACACACATACACATAGATACATACATACATAGATACATACACACACACACACACACACACACAAACACACACCATATATTTCGGAGTATAAGATGCACCTTTTTCCCTCAAAAAAGAGGGTGAAAATCTGGGTGCGTCTTATACATTGAATGCAGCACTTTTTGCCTCCTGAGACCCTGTTCCATTTGCAAAAATGGCCGTGCATAGCCTTTAGGAGGCTTCCAGAGTCTCCTGGGGGCTGGGGAGGGGAAAAATGAGTGAAAAATGGGCCACTTTTGTGTCCAGCAGCCCCCAGAAGGATCCTATAAGCCTCCTAAAGGCTATGCATGTCCTCTTTTTTTTTTTTACAGAAATGGGTGAAAAACAGGCCATTTTGGGGAGGTCTGCAGAGTGCAAAAACTTTTTTTTTTTAATTTGCCTCTTCAAAATCTTGGTGCATCTTATACTCTGGTGTGTCTTATACTCCGAAAAATACAGTGTATGTGTGTGTGTGTGTGTGTGTGTGTGTGTGTGTGTAAATAAATTCAGTGTGTCTGTCTAATGTTTTACAATCATGAAAAGGAGGAGGACCATTGATTAAGATATTGTCTTTTTCTCATTGAATAGAATCTTGCATAGAGAAGGCCTTTTGAAACCAGTAGAATGTATATCTTATAAGCCTGAATCCCACTGATTTGAATCTGTATGTTTTGAGAGTGACTTAAGAATACATTCAGTCCATAATACAAGGACTTGGAAATGGATGGCCCCATTAGACAGAGATAAGAAAGCACATCTTTCCTGAATATATTCACAACTCAGGGCTGCAATCAAGACAAGATTAGAAAAATATATATGCTCTTTGTGAGAAAGAGATTGATGGTTGGTACAATCCTTCACCATGTCTAAATGGGATCATCAAGTTCAACAGAAGGGGAATCTAAACATGAAGAACTGGTGGCAAACAAGTAGATGGCCATGACTTTCTGAACTTAGCCAAAGCTTTAGAATATTGGACTACACAGAACTATTCACTATATTTGAGTGGGACTTTTTCCTACATAAAGACAGGCTCAGTGGCTAAGTTGCTGAGTGTCAATCAGAAAGGTCGGCAGTTCAACGGTTCGAATCCCTAGCGCTACATAACAAGGTGAACTTCCGTAACTTCTCCCAGCTTCTGCCAACCTAGCAGTTCGAAAGCATGTAAAAATGCAAGTAGAAAAATAGGAACCACCTTTGGTGGGAAGGTAACAGCGTTCCATGCGCCTTTGGCATTTAATCATGCCGGCCACGTGACCATGGAGACATCTTCGGACAGCGCTGGCTCTTCGGCTTTGAAACGGAGATGAGCAGAGTCAGGAACGACTAGTACATATGTGCGAGGGGAACCTTTACCTTTACCTTAGCTTCATTTAGGAAAAACATTTCAAGTCCATCACTGAGTTTCACATCTTTCAACATTCCATTTAATTTAATCTCTAATGCCATGTTGCCGTAAAGTCTCCAAATTCTTCACAGGCTGATTGACGTCCCAACCAATACAAAGACCACGAAGAAGTATAAATCTGGGATTCCAGTTGGATTGCAACTGTTAAGAAATAATATCTCCAAAATAGAAGAGGGGTCTTGAATCCAAGGAATAATGCCAACAATGCAATATGTCTGGGCAAGGGAGATGGTCTCCATGTACACAGGTGTGCCAAAATAAACATGTGCATTTCTTTTCTGTCATAGATTTGAGGAGAATGTCTTCCTCAAATGACATTAGTGGAAGGAAGAAGAAGGAACGAAGAATTTGGCATAAGTGGAGGTCATTGGAAGATATATTTAAGTTGCAGGCCCACTTTTAGCATTTTTTTGCCCATTGATCTGGAATAGTGATTATTTTCATTTGTCTCTAACTTAAACATGCAGGAGATAGCAGGGCATTCCAGATAGTGTGAGATGCAACTTCTATTATTTCAAGTTGATGTTTCCCCTTTAAGTTTGAAGAATCTGAGAGAGTATAGTAAATTTTGTTAACATACGTTATGATAGTCTATAAAGATCAATAAGTTTAAACCGAATATCTATTATTTCCCATGGCAAGGAAAAAAGGTGGAAATGGTTAAATTGATAGCTTTATTGAAAGAAAAGAATATATCTAATTTTGTTTACCTTTAGAAACAGTTTCTGAGTTTTGTGAGTGGAAAAAATGAAACTTTGGTTTTGGTTTTGCTGATTAGATAGGCTTGTTGTCATAGAAATGGCTAGTATATATTATTGTGTGAAAGCAAAACATTGAGGCTGTAATGTTATTATCTTCGACTAAAAAGAGTCGGAAGTCAATGCCTTCCTTTTCTTTTTTTTCCCTTTCACCCCAAACTTTCTCCTTTTCCCTTTTTCCTCTCCTTTTCCTCTCCTTTGTATTTTTTTATTCTGACAAAGTAATAAAAAAAAATTAAACCTATTGTCTGAGCTGGCATAGTCATACGCCAGTCATTATCAAGGATGCAGCTGTAGATGTATTAACTATCTGGGGGTGCAGATAACTAACAATCAGTACTGGTGTCTCCACGTGTCATTCTTACTGAAGCATGCAAACCAGTATCTGCATTTCCTTTGTCAGATGAGGAAACCACATCTTTCTCCTTCTGTCCTGGCCATTTTTTTTACAGAGGCACGATTGAGAGTATTTTAACAAACTGCATCACTGTTTAGTTTGGTGGCTCAGATAGAAAGTCCATACAGAGAGTGGTAAGGACAGTGGAGAAGAGTATAGGACACTCACTTCCCGTTATTCATGATTCTGCTTTTAAGCCCTATGTGCTTAGAGCTCAAAGCATTGCTAGAGACTACGCCCACCCACTTTACGGAGAGTTTCTATTGCTCCCCTCTGGACAGAAGTTTCCAAGTATTTCTTGCAGGAATGCCCGATTCTGTAACAGCTTTGTTCCCTGTGGCATCCGTCTGGTAAATTCGCAAGATTCGTTTTTCTCGTCATGTACATCTGTACATCCGAACATCCGAACTAGACTATTTTGTTTCTCTGTATCATATAATATATGTGGGTATATGTTGTGTACCGGTGAGCCTGGCCAGCAGAGGGCAGCCGAGAATAGGGCTCCTCTGATTGGCCCAGGCGCACCGGCCAGCCGGCGGGAGAAATACTTTATTCCTATTGGTTCGTCGTCTGACAGCTCCTGGTATAAATAGCTGTCAGACGACTAGTTTTGTTGTTCCTGTCAGTGCTTGTTGCAATAAACACAGTTGCCTTAAACCCGTCTCAGTCTCCTCATTCGAGACTTAACACTGGCGACGAGGACGGGCGACGTGGAACCCTACGCAGTGCCGCAAATGGCTTCAAATGCTGCCTTTTCGCCGTTCCGGCCAGAGGCTGAGGCTTGGGAAGCGTTCCTCGAGAGGTTCGACTGCTTCCTCGTAGCACACGATCTCGTCAGCCTCACCCAGGAACGAAAGCGCGGAATCTTCCTGAACTACTGCGGGAGGGAGATGTTCGCCACTGCGAGGGCTCTCGCTGCTCCCGATCCTGCCAATTCGCTGCCCTGGGACGAACTCCTGGCTCGCCTCAAGCAACACTACGAGCCCGCCCCGTCTCGTTTTGCCCGGCGGCAATATTTCCGCCGGTGCATTCAAAAGGAGGGCCAAACCATTGCCCAGTACGTGGCCGCTCTCCGCGCTGAGGCAAGTCTCTGTGAATTTAGTGACTTGGAAGACGCGCTGCTTGAACAATTTATCTATGGGCTACGAGACATAAAACTCCATCGCCGCATCCTAGCTCGCCCTGAGTTAACTCTAAAGATTGCGGTAGATGATGCCAGGGCTTATGAAATGGCTGATCAATCCACACCGGATTTCAGCCACCTCAGTCAGCACCCGCATGCCGCTTACTTGCCGCCATCTCCCCGCGCGGCACCTTCTTCTGCCTACGCTCCATCTACCGCTTCTACCTTTCATGCTGAGGTAGACCAAACTGCCGATCGCCTTCAAACCCTCTCCACCCGGGATGGACGTCAGTGCCTCAGTTGTGGCGGCCGCCACCAACGCTCCCAGTGCAGGTTCCGGCAAGCCCTTTGCCACCAATGCGGCAGAAAAGGCCACCTCGCTGCAGTTTGCCGTTCCGGCCAACAGAACCGCCGCAGCCCTCTGCCGCAACCTTCTCCGGCCCGTCAGCAACCTTCTATGTCTTCCCGACGTCAGCACTCCCTCTCCGTGGGGGACCCAGCTGAAGCCTACCCTGAATGGCTTGTAGACTCGGCCTCCTCAACTTTGGAGGGCCGAGGTAAGCTGCACCTCCTAATCTCCATTGAGGGGGTGGCCTGCCCTATGGAAGTGGACACAGGGTCGGCCCGATCCGTTATGTCATGGGCCACCCTTAACTCCTTACTGCCTTGGGTTAAACTCCACCATCTACAACCCCCTGATTGCCGCTTACGCGACTATCAGGGAAATGTCATAGACCTATTGGGCTGCCGACCCTTTAACGTCTCTTTGGGTTCTCGCAAGGCTAAGCTTCCCTTGCTAATTGTAAAAAACCCCCTCGCTTCCCTTCTAGGACTGGACTGGTTTAAGGCCCTCGGCCTTTCTATTGCTGGGGTTAACTCACTTTCACCCCTCCCTCCTGTTACCCCGCCCTCTATCTCCTCCCTCCTTTCCGACTTCTCCGATGTTTTCTCCCCCTCTTTAGGCTGCTATACCGGCTCTCCTATCTCACTCAACCTCGACCCGTCAGTTCCTCCAATCCGCTTGAAGGCCCGCCGACTTCCCTTTGCTTTAAAAGCAAAAGTCGACGCCGAACTGGACAAACTAATCGGCCAGGGCATTTTAGAACCCGTTGATTTCTCCCCCTGGGAGACTCCCATAGTCGTGCCTTTGAAGTCCGACGGATCTATTAGGATCTGCGCGGACTTCAAATCAACACTTAACAAAGCCCTCCACTCACACCCCTACCCTGTGCCGGTGGTGCAGCACGTCCTGCACACTCTGGGCCAGGGTCGCATATTCGCAAAGCTGGACCTCGCGCAGGCGTACCAGCAACTGCCTGTCGACGAGTCGACCGCGCTTGCGCAAACAATCGTCACACACCGCGGCGCTTTCAAATGTCGCCGCCTTCAGTTTGGCGTAAGCGTGGCCCCCGGCATTTTCCAGGGACTCATGGAGCGGTTGCTCCATGGCATTCCCGGGGTCACCCCCTATTTTGATGATGTTCTGATTGCCGCCCCCAACCAATCAGAACTCATCAAAACCCTACGTCTGGTCCTACAAAAATTCCGTTCCGCCGGTTTGCACCTCAAACCTTCAAAATGCCAGCTCGGCGTTCCCTCTGTCACCTTCCTCGGCTTCCTCATCGATGCCAACGGCATCCACCCTGACCCATCCAAGGTCGAAGCCATTCTCTCCGCCCCCACTCCTTCCAACAAAGTGGAGCTCCAAGCCTTCCTTGGCCTCCTTAATTTCTATTCCTCTTTTATTCCCCACAAAGCTTCCCTGGCCGAACCCCTTCACCGTTTACTAGACTCTTCCAACCCATGGGTCTGGACCAGCCGCGAAGCGCATGCGCTCGCGGCTGTCAAGCGCTCACTCACTGCCCCACCAGTCCTTGCCCAGTATGACGAGCGTTTACCTCTAACCCTGGCCTGTGACGCTTCCCCCTTTGGGGTCGGGGCTGTTCTTAGCCATTCGTACCCTGATGGCTCTGAAGCGCCCATAGCTTTTTACTCCCGCACCTTATCCAGAACTGAGCGAAATTACAGCCAGCTGGATAAGGAGGCTCTTGCTGCCGTTGCGGGAGTAAAACGTTTTCATTATTACTTATATGGCCGCCCCTTCTCCCTGATCACCGATCACAAGCCCCTACTGGGCATTATTGCAGGGGACCGTCCCACACCCCCCATTCTATCCCCCCGCATGTCCCGTTGGGCAGAATTCCTATCGTCCTACTCCTACACATTGTCCTACCGGCCTGGCGGCCACATTGCTCACGCTGACGCGTTGAGCCGGTGCCCTCTGCCTCTTCCTGTCACTGATCCAGCCCCTGTCCACTCTATTAACCTTCTGGCCGACCTCTCCCTACCGATGTCCGTTTCTGACATCGCGCAGGCCTCCCGAACTGACCCCATCCTGC
Organism: Natrix helvetica; assembly: GCF_964273705.1. Taxonomy (NCBI): domain Eukaryota; kingdom Metazoa; phylum Chordata; class Lepidosauria; order Squamata; family Natricidae; genus Natrix; species Natrix helvetica. Next base: position 13,274,448 of record NC_138549.1, on the reverse strand, counting down.
ACCGTGCAATGACCGCTGTCTCCCGGGGCTGGTCTGCAGTCTCCAATGATCCCCTACTCTCCCCTTTTTTCCGCCGCCGCCTGGAGCTTTCCATCATGCAGGATTGCCTCCTGTGGGGAAACCGCGTGGTTGTTCCCTCTTCCCTGCGGCCAGCTGTCCTGTCTCGCCTCCATGACGGCCACCCTGGCATAGTCAGGATGAAAAGCCTCGGCCGCGGCTATGTCTGGTGGCCGTCCATGGATGCGGACATCGCCGCCTACGTCCAACGCTGCACCCCTTGCCAGCAGGTGCGCTCCGCGCCACCTTCTTCCCCACCTAGGGAGTGGGAACTCCCCATGGGCCCGTGGAGCCGACTCCACGTCGACTTCATGGGGCCCATTGAGGGCCGCCTATTCTTCCTTCTGGTGGATGCCTGGTCGAAGTGGGTTGAGCTGTTCCCTATGCCCAGCTCAACCTCTTCGGCCACTATCCGCATCCTTGACTCCCTATTTAATACCCATGGCCTTCCGGACGTTATCGTTTCCGATAACGGTCCCCAATTTTCCTCTACCGAATTCCAGTCCTACCTTGCCTCCCTGGGCATCCGACATGCCCCGATTGCCCCCTACCACCCTGCGGCCAATGGCCTGGCCGAACGAGCGGTTCGCTCTGCTAAAGAAGCCCTGGCCCGTATGGCCACCCTTCCCTGGCCGCTCCGCATCTCCACCTACCTCCGTTCCCAGCACTCCACCCCTTGCCCCGCCACGGGCAAAAGCCCAGCAGAACTATTGCTGGGTCGCCGTATTCGTTCCCTGCTAGACCGTTTCCACCCTCTCTACCACCCTTCTTTTCCTGTCATTCCTTCCCCTCCCAGGTCCTTTCTGGTGGGTGAGGGGGTATTCGCTCGCAACTACACCGGCGAGCCGAAGTGGCTACCTGGCAAAGTGACTGACATCACGGGGCCCTGTTCTTACAGGGTCCTCCTCGATGATGGCAGACATTGGCGGCGGCATATAAGCCAGTTGCGTCGGCGACCAGAGGGACCAGGACACAACACACCTGCAGAAAAGCAACCAGGCCCTAACGACGCCGCCTGCCGGCTCGACCGTCCACACACCACTAGCCCCGACCTCGCAACAGCCCCCCCCGGTGCGCTGGCTCACTTACCATTGGCCGTCGGTGCATTGCCAGGAGGAAGACCCATCCAGGACGCTGCCAGGCCTGTTCGCCACAAGAGCGGAGCCGACACTCCACCTCCCCCGGGCGAGGCGCCATCTTCTTTGAGACGCTCCCAGCGCGTGCGCAGGCGTCCGTCGTACTTAGACGAGTACGCCTGCGCAATCCAGGGGAAAGGGGTGTTGTGTACCGGTGAGCCTGGCCAGCAGAGGGCAGCCGAGAATAGGGCTCCTCTGATTGGCCCAGGCGCACCGGCCAGCCGGCGGGAGAAATACTTTATTCCTATTGGTTCGTCGTCTGACAGCTCCTGGTATAAATAGCTGTCAGACGACTAGTTTTGTTGTTCCTGTCAGTGCTTGTTGCAATAAACACAGTTGCCTTAAACCCGTCTCAGTCTCCTCATTCGAGACTTAACAGTATAGGCATAATTTTGTATTTATTTATTCATTTATCTTGTCATGTTTATGTCGTGCATATTGGTGGTGGAGACCCTTTGAGAACTGTATGCAATGAAATTTCATTTTAATGTATGCCAATTAGTGTACATTCAAAGTGACGAAAAAGTTGTTGTAAGTCAAAGTTGATGGATGTTGTAAACTTCACCAAAATTTGGGTGGATGGCTCCCTTTCAGTGGTGAAATTCATTTTTTTTTACTACTGGTTCTGTGGGCAAGGCTTGGTGGGCGTGGCAGGGGAAGGATACTGCAAAATCTCCATTCCCTCCCCACTCTGGGGCCAGCCAGAGGTGATATTTGCCAGTTCTCCAAACTAATCAAAATTTCCGCTACCGGTTCTCCAGAACCTGTCAGAACCTGCTGAATTTCACCCTTGCTCCCTTTGGTCCATTCCAGAAACAGAATAGCAGCCGCGCTGATGGGTTATATTCACTTGTATTCATGTATGAAAAATATGGTCCTCAGAAATGCTTCCCTTTGTACATTTTTTTGAGATAAGTCTGACGGTCTTTAGCAGTACCTCCTCTTGGCTGAGAGTATAAAGCAGAGGTGGTCTTCAGCAGGGTCTGACCAGTTATGGAGAACCGGTAGCGGAAATTTTGAGTAGTTTGGAGAACCGGTAAATATCACCTCTGACTGGCCCCGCCCCCATCTATTCTATGCCTCCCGAGCCCCAGCTGATCGGGAGGGAATGGGGATTTTGCAGTATCTTTCCTCTGGAGTGGGGAGGGAATGGAGATTTTGCAGTATCCTTCCCCTGGAGTGGGGAGGGAATGGAGATTTTGCAGTATCCTCCCCCTGGAGTGGGGAGGGAATGGAGATTTTGCAGTATCCTTCCCCTGGAGTGGGGAGGGAATGGAGATTTTGCAGTATCCTTTCCCTGGATTGGAGAGGGAATGGGGATTTTGCAGTATCCTTCCCCTGGAGTGGGGAGGGAATGGAGATTTTGCAGTATCCTTCCCCTGGAGTGGGGAGGGAATGGAGATTTTGCAGTATCCTTTCCCTGGATTGGAGAGGGAATGGAGATTTTGCAGTATCCTTCCCCTGGAGTGGGGAGGGAATGGAGATTTTGCAGTATCCTTCCCCTGGAGTGGGGAGGGAATAGGGATTTTGCAGTATCCTTCCCCTGGAGTGGGGAGGGAATGGAGATTTTGCAGTATCCTTCCCCTGGAGTGGGGAGGGAATAGGGATTTTGCAGTATCCTTCCCCTGGAGTGGGGAGGGAATGGAGATTTTGCAGTATCCTTCCCCTGCCATGCTCACGAAGTCACACCATGCCTACCAAGCCATACGCAAAGAACTGTTGGGAAATTTTTTTTGAATCCCAACCACTGGTATAAAGGCTTTCCACCAAAGCTTTCGGCTGCTTTTGATCACAGAACTAAAATCAAGCCACCCTCAGACTTCTGGCAGCTTTAAACCTGAGAAATGCAGGCAGTTCTAACAAAGATGGACCTGCTGGGGCCCCACAGAGAAAGATGAAGCTCTTTGAGTCAAAGTACCTGAAGCTTTGCCTTGGACTTATGTCTACCCAGATGGGGTTGCCATGGCAACCCCTCCCAGTTCTTCCAGGGGGTGGGTGGGAGGGGAGGAAGGCCAGGTATGCAAGACATGTCTCCTGTGTATTCTAGGAACCGGGCGGCAACGCACAACCACATCTTTCTCAATAACCCTGGAAACTTTATCCTTTCTCCCTCCTCAGTGCATTCCATCTTCCTCCGTACAAAATTGCCGTGTAAATAATTGAACGCATTTAAATATATTCAGTTTTCTCCCCGGTTCAAAGAGCTGCACTTTCAGGATCCTGAACACGGGAAGATATGATCCTTCGCTCACGCACTTACTAAATTTCATTATTACCAATGGAAGCAGCCGTGGCACAACGACAACCACAGTGTTAATCTTTCAGGTGTGACCATTGTGTTGCAATTCTGCATACACACACACAAACATTATGTAGCATCACACTGTACGGTATATTCAAATCCACTGCAAATGGAAGCAAAATAGAGGCAAAACTGATTTTGGAACAGTACACAGTAAAAGCCCCTCTGTGGGGCTGCCCTTCTATCTCATTGCTTACAGCCACTGGAAGAGTCATTTTCTCAGGCTTTCACTAAATAGATGGAATAAAAAACGATATCTAAATATTAAATCATTTAAATGAGGGAAGGTATTGGCTCTGATCAGAGGGGCATCATGTTAATATCTTCTGAAGAGACTTGGAAGGGACCTCACAGGTCATCTAGCCCACCCCCTCAGCAGGAAACTCTGTAATACTTCAGACAAGTGGCTGTCTAATCTCTTCTTTGAAACCTCCCACAATGGAGCAACCATGACTTCTGAAGGCAAGCCATTCCACTGATTAATTGTTCTATCAGGAAATTCCTCCTCAGTTCTAGGTTGCTTCTCTCCTTGATTAGTTTCCAGCCATTGCTTCTTGTCTTGCCCTCAGGGGCTTTGGAAAATAGTTTGACACCCCCGCCCCTTCTTCTTTGTGGCATCCCTTGAGATTTTGGAACACTGCTATCATGTCATTCAGAGGTGGGTTCAGACGAACCAGTAGTGGAGGTGGTGGGAGGCTCCGCCCACCTGTCCGGATGCTTCTATCCATGCGCAGAAGCGTTGTGCGCGTGTGAGCATGTGCAAGGATGAGCAAACCAGTAGTAAACCGATTAGCAAGCCGCCACTGATGTCCTCCCACTCTTAATGCAAGAATGAGGCCCCCAAGTCTTGTAGGAATGAGACATGGAGGGATTCTTCAGTCTGTCTCATGGTGGCAATTCTCCAGCTGTCTAAAGCAGTGATGGCGAACCTTTTAGACATCGAGTGCCCAAACTGTGTGTGCGTTCATGCCCATTTTTTAATTATTATTATAAAGATTTTTTATTTTTTTCATTTTCATAACATGTCATATTGTATTATTAAATGTTTACATCAATTCACCTTACCATCAACTCCCAAAAACAATTATTGGCTCTTCTGTTCACCATACACCATATTTGTACCTTATCCATCACTTTCTTCTCCCTCTCTCCTCCCCCACCCTACCTCCTTTCTTCCCTCTGTTCTCTCTCCACTTCCCTTTTCTCTCTCCTTCTCCTCTCCCCTTTCCACTCCTCCTCTTCTCTCCTCCTCTTCCCTCCCTTGCCCTCTCTCCTATCCCTCTCTTCTTCCCTTGCCTCTCTCCTCTACTTCACACTCTTCATCTCATTTACTTGGTGCATTTCAGCTTCTGAGCAAACTCCATTTTATGTGGATGGTGTTTATAATTCCTTTTCAGTATACGTATTTAATTTTGACATGTATTCTCCTCCTTTAAAAAAAAACAGAACAAAAAAGTATACACATATAGTCATTGTGCTTTTAAAAGTGCATGCCCAAATTGAAAGGGGTGCATGCGTGTGTGAATGTGTACATGGGCAGAGAAGTGTAAACGCACCCATGCACAGACATATATGGGTGTGCGCATGTCTGTGCGTGTGCACAGACACGGATGCATGCACGGATATACACACCTGCGCAGCAGAGACCCAAAGACCAGCTAGCTGGCGGGAGGCAAGGCAATCCGACACCGGCAGCGCGGCAAGATCTTTTTCTTTTGTGAGCTGCTGTTTCGTCTTTTGCAGGGAAACAGAAGCTGATGAAAGAAACGCCACGGAGATCTGACATGGGACGATGGCACCCGTGCCAGTAGAGAGGGCTCTCTGTGCCATCACAGGTGTAAAGGAAGAGCTGAATTCGGAATGGTGCGATAGTTAGTTACCAAGACTTTGGCAGCCCCAGATTAGCGTTTCCAGACGCCATGCAGAGAGCTCTGCCTTAAAAGGCAGCTAAAGCCTCATGGAAATGCCATTATTTCTGTGTAGGGCTCCTCCAATCACTGGGAAAGTTTTAAACATGGTGATGGGTTGTTCTTGCTTTGGCAAAAACATTCCTAAAATTGCATAACGTGTAAAAAAAAAAGCTTGTAAAAGGAAAAGTGTGCAGCCTTGGATAAATTCTATTTTCCTGCTTGGGGGTCACAATTGTTGACTTGCTTCCTTTTTGGTGCAGTTTTATTTTAGTGTTCTTCTGCAGTTCTTTTTTTAAAAAAAAACATATCTTGTACCTGCGCTGCTCTAATTAAATGGAATTATTGTGGTTAGTATTATTATAATTCCCTTGCAATAAACTCCTGTTTACCCTACTTTTTAAATTTCTACGCAGAGATGTAAAATATGTTTCCGTGAGTCAATAGTGGCATCATAAATATTCCATCATGGGATATTAATGAAAGAAACTGCCAAATTACCCATTGTGCTAACATAGCAGAAGACCCATTAAAAACAGCGATAAATCAGATGATCTTTGCAGCCGATATCTATTCTTCAACACATAAAAATGTGGCCTTCGTGAGATATATGGCTTGAGGTTCCTGAGGCCTCCTGGTTTGGTGTCATGTATAATAAAAATTGTCAGGTTAATGCCCTTATCAAGTACTCGGCTCCTTCATTTATATACCAGCTGCTTGTGCCTCGAAGACACCGTGGAAATAGTGCAGATTATAAGTGTACATCTCTTATAGACAGAATAACAGAATTGGAGGGGGCTGTTAGGAATGTAAGCTAACAGTTGGGTCAGCAATATATAAACCAGGATGGTAGTACTGTTTCTTTAAGTACTGCTGTAATGTGATTGGTTGCTGTGACCTCAAGCAGCCATAAGATGGAGCAAGAATGACTGTTACTCTCTATGCATTAGATGCTGATCGGTGAATACTGCTTGATACTGTATCGTGAGTTACTGTGTTTTTGCTACTGTTATTGACTTTGTGTGCTGAACTGATTATATGATACTGGACTGTGTTCGAGGGATCACTTCTTAACTGAGAACATTGATAACTGGACTGACTGAACCGTGTATGACTTGGACTGTTTAACTTGAACTCTGAATATCTCTATTTTCCACATAAGTAAAATACTATTACTTTTACTATTCGGTATCCCTGTATGCTGGTTTGTGCATGTTCTTCCATACCACTCCCAGTACGCTTCTCTGCACACTCGCTCTCCTAACAGGGAGCTTGCTTACCTAATAGGGGCCTTGGAGGCCTTCTAGTCCAACCCCTTGCTCAAATAGGAGACTCTGTACCATTCCAGACAAGTGGTTGTCTAGTCTCTTCTTAAAAGCCTCCAGTGATGGAGCTCACACAACTTCGGAAGGCAAGCCATTCCACTGGTTAATTGTTAGTTGAAATTTATCCTTAGTTCTAGCCTGCTTTTCTCCTTGATTAATTTTCATCCATTGTTTCTTGTCTTAACTTCTGGTGCTCAGGAGTTAAGATAATAGGCTTGTCAACTGGAAAGCCAACAGACAAGGTTTGAGACCCAAGCACCACATGATGGAGTGAGCTCCCATTATTTACTCCAGCTCCTGCCAACCTAAGCAGTCTGAAAGCATGCAAATGTGAGTAGAAAAATAGGTACCACCTTGGTGGGAATCAGAGATGGGTTCCTACCAGTTCGGACCCGTTCGGCCGAGCAGGTAGTAACTCGGCTGGACACGGACCTTAACCAGTTCTATGCTCGGGGCCCCCATCTTGATTTTGTGCAGAAAAATCTTTATTGGAAAAATGTATTTTTTTCCCTTTTCTAATGTTCTGTGCATGCACAGACCTTTTAAGGCATGGAAAAATTTTTGTGCCCGAACCGGTAGTAATGCCGGCAGGAACCCACCGCTGGTGGGAATGTTACCTTGTTCTGTATTTTCATGAGGGCCATCTGATGACGATGTCTCTCAGAGAATGTAAGGTCCCTTGGCTGAGAATCGGGAATGAACACATTTATGGTGGCAATAAATTGTTCCGCAGATGTACACATTTGACTTACCTTCAAATTAAGCACTGTATGCTTAGAAATTATGATTAAAAGAATAAACATTAATATTTATGACATCAATAGTACATCAAGTTATCAATTGCTTGGAATTTACTTTTAAATGGCCAGAGGTTTCCATTACTGCCCAGAGCTGTCAATATTCTAGAAACTCAATATGCCAGAAAAGAATGTTTTTTAAACGCTGTGGAAATATTTGATTGAGAGAAGATATAGTTCAAGATTTGGACATGGCTGTTATGTGGGTGGCTTAAAGATTTGATACCCAGAAAGGAATAGTCTAACAGTCAAAAAGGCAGAATGTAAACTATTATAATTATAGTTATATTACCCAGAATTATCTTTGTGGAGATAACTTTCCTCCCCAAATGTGCTACTTCTATAATGCCCATAATATGACAGTCAACTAGGAACACATTTGGCTTAAAAAGTTTACTCAAAAAAATCCTCATCCGTGGATCTTCGGTGTATAAAAGGTCAAAAGATGCCTTCTTAGATCACTTACTGTCCAATATTCTGTTGAAAGATTTAGTTGAAGAAGTGGGAGGAATCAGATTGTAGTCATACCAAAACTATGCAGGGTGGTTAATATCTTAGATGAAAATTATATTAAAAGCAGTACAGGGACATTTTGATAAAGATAAAGGTAAAGGTTCCCCTCGCACATATGTGCTAGTCGTTCCCGACTCTAGGGGTCAGTGCTCATCTCCGTTTCAAAGCCGAAGAGCCAGCACTGTCCAAAGACGTCTCCATGGTCATGTAGCTGGAATGACTAAACGCCGAAGGTACACGGAGTGCTGTTTACCTTCCCACCAAAGGTGGTTCCTATTTTTCTACTTGCATTTTTACGTGCTTTCAAACTGCTAGGTTGGCAGAAGCTGGGACAAGTAATGGGAGCTCACTCTGTTCTGTGGGCACTAGGGATTCGAACCACTGACCTTTCTGATCGACAAGCTCAGTGTCTTAGCCACTGAGCCACTGTGTCCCTAGACATTTAGATAGAAACAAATAAAAAGTTATTCGCATGGATCATCTCCCTATTAATATCTTCAAGGATCTTCATGGCTTCATTCAGGAAGGGAGATCCCCTATAGAGAAACAGGGAGAGAGAGAAGGAGGGCGAGAGAGAGAGAGAGAAGGAGGGAGAGAGAGGGGGGAGGGAGGGAGAGAGAGGGGGGAGGGAGAGAAAGGGAGAGGAGGGAGGAGGGAGGGAGGAAAAGAGGGAGAATAATAAAATGACAGAATAATAGAGTTGGAAGGTACTTTGGAATTCTTCTACTCCAGCCCTCTGCTCAAGCAAGAAACTATACCATTTCAGACAAATGTCTGTCCACTCTCTTCTTAAAAGCTTCCAGTGTTTGAGCATCCACAACTTCTGGTGACAAGTCATTCCTCTGATTCATTTTTCTCACAGACAGGAAATTTCTCCTTAGTTCTAGGTTGCTTCTCTTCTTGAAAGAGAGGGAAGGAGGGAAAGAATAATTTGGCAGTGCAACCAATGACAAGTGAGCGCTCTTTTTCTCAACGCCTTCTGGCAGATGCCAGAGAAGAGAATACATGCAGTTTAGACTCCATCACGTGGACTTCTTGGTGGTCTCTGAAGTCACTTGTTCGTTTGTAGACTTTTCGTAACCCATTTAGGTTATGCACTCATTCACATGATGTTGTTATCTAGTTTGGCAAATGAACAAGCCAGCTCTGACAGCAACAGGGAGCTTCTGCAGAGAACGCTTTAATTAATAGCATTACTCTGAGTAAGGGGTGGACCTGGAGGACTGAAGAAGCTCTGCAACTGTTCTAACAACTCTATGATTATACCTGAAACCCTTTGCTTAAGGCGGCCTTCCTAACAGCTAGTGCCCATCCGTCATTGTTCAGCAGATGTAGCGGTTGGATGCTCTAGGACAGGATTGTCAAACTTGATTTCATTGAGGGCCACATTAGCATTGTGTTTGGCTGGGGGTGGACATGGCCACAGTGGGCATAGCCAGCTCAACGTCACCCGTGTTAGGGGTGCCTGTGATGGCCCGAGCACTCTGCCAGTGAAAACAGGCTCCCGAGCTCAGTTTTCAGCTGTGAGTGCCTCCTGCAACCCCCTGTTCTGACCTAGGCTTCCTGATACAGTAAAAACCACATACTTAGTCCCCCAAATCCTCTTTTTGTTTCAAAGGCTGTGAATTGTGTTCATTCACAGCTTGTAATGAGTCCCAAACAGTTTGTAAAGAGTCCGATAGTAGTCTTCCAAAGTCTTTCGGGATAAGGCTGATAAGCACCCACCTTTATCTTCCTTGAAATTCTACCAAAGACCTAATTGGCAATTAGCTTGCAAGGCCACATGGAGCAAAGAGTCAAAAGGGAGCTTCAGAATTTAAACCAACCAGCACGAACAAAGTTGCTTCCTGCAAAGGCTCACATGCCTTTGCTCCTCCTTTATGTCTTATGAGAGGGGCCAATCATTTCCAAGCCTTACTCCTGAGTTGTCCCTTTTGTCTTAACTGTTCTTGCCTTCTGGAATCTCTGTGCATGCGCGGACTGAGA
>NC_138549.1:13219425-13259425 GCF_964273705.1 Natrix helvetica | reverse complement strand
TTCTAAAGGGTTGAACTGACCTTTATGCCGGAGATGGAAGAAACAGCAAAGATGAGATTCGTAGAGCGCATATCATCCAGTGAAGATTCAGAGATTCACAGCCAGAGGGTTCAATGGAGGAATATAGCAACATTGTGGGTCTTCGGGTGTTGAATTGGGACTCCCTTTCCTTGGGTGGGAAAAGCAATATGGCACAAAAGTGGCATAGATCTTTAATACGGGCTTTCGGTGGGAGCTGCGTATTTGACTTTGAAACTAATAAGAGCTCAGAAAGCTTTCCTAAGAGTGAATGAGTTCCTCCTCTCTGCTTTCTGTAGTTAATGACTATTCAGTTTTGGTGACCAAACTGCCCAGAAATTAAAAGACAATGAGCGAGAACGATTGTGAGAAGGATATGACATCATGTATCTCCACCAGGGGTGGGTTCTGGCTTCTTCTATTGCCGGTTTGCTCAGGGATGCACTTTGGGCACGCGCTTTGCACAGTAGGTTAAAAAAATTCTTCTGTGCATGCGCGGAAGCAAAAAACAAGATAGATAGACAACAACAACAATAGAACTAGTTTGGGAGCGTGGCCGACCCAGTTGATACCTACTTGACCGAACCAGTCCAAATTGGTAAGAACCCGCCTCTGATCTCCACTCTACAACACAGTCAACAGCAGTGATGGGACGGTGTTGGTTTAACAACCAGTAAGGTGAGCATGTGCTTTACACACATGTACTCTTTGCACGCCTAAAGCGCTTGTGCGTAGCACTGAAAGTGGAGCATATAGAAGCTCAGCTGCTTATCTTCCTAGTCAGCAATGGTAAGTAAAACAGCAAGGGGGGGGGATCAGCTGTGCCACATGATTGAGATGAGCTAGGAAGCAGGAAATAAAGGACAAGATAGGGCAGGGGTGGGTGGGCGGGGCCAACTGATCATCAGAGCTACCGGTTCACCTGAACTGGTCTGAACCGGCTGAATACTACCTCTGGTCAACAGTTCCAAGAAGGCTTCACGCCAATTTGCACCTCTCAGGTGACTCTGATGACACAGATAAATCTCCAGGTGCTTCAAGGACCCTCTAAAGGATGCAAATGACCAGCTTTCTGCAAGGAATACAAATCCTTCCATTCCCCACTCTCCTGTCAGAGCTGAAGAAGCTTCTTGGATGAGAAATGAAATGTCTTCAAAAGAAAAACCCCAGAAAGTCCAGTTGCCTCTTGAAAAAAAAAAACCTTAGGGGCAACCATGACCTAGATGACTGAGACTCTCCGTAGATATTTAACAATGAGAGAGATGTTTTCAAAACAGGTCATCATGCACGCCTGTTGAATCGTGAAATATTGAGGAACAAAGTTGGGATTACAGGAATCTTCTTCTACATTGCTCTTCTCCCCACTTCACACTTTGATCCTGAAAGGTATGGGCTCCTGAAAGACACATCAAGGTAGCCCTTGACTAACAATAGTTCATTTAGCGACCGTTCAATGTTACAACGGCACTGAAAAAAAGTGACATGACCATTTTTCACAGTCACAACCTTTAAAGCATCCCCATGATCATGCGACAAAAATTCATATGCTTAGCAGGGAACACACAGAACACAAAATAGGAGAAGAGGGGAGCACAAATGAGGTACATGGCTTTGTGGGCGTGGCTTTGTGGGCGTGGCTTTGTGGGCGTGGCAGGGGAAGGATACTGCAAAATTGGAACTCCAACATCATCACTGGAAGCTTTCAAGAAGAGACAGGACTGCCATTTGTCAGAAATGGCATAGGGCAGGGATGGCGAACCTATGGCACGCCTGCCACAGGTGGCACATAGAGCCATTTGTCAGAGCACGCAAGACGTTGCCCTGTCAGCTGGCCAGCTGAGTTCAGCCTTTTTTTAAACCATTTTTCACCCTCTCCAGGCTCCAGAGGCTTCATAGGAGCCTGGGGAGTATGAAAACAGCTTCCCCCGCCCGCCCAGAGGCCCTCCGGAGGCTTCAGGAGCTTCCCTGAAGCTTCTGGAGTGCAAAAAAACAGCTCTACGGGCAAACTGGAAGTTTGGGAACGGACTTCGGTTTGCTCATAAGGCTGTTTTTAGTCCTTTGTAGCCTTCAGGGAAGCCTCCTGAAGGTCCCTGAAGGCTCCGGAGGACTAAAAACAGCCCTATGAGCAAACCGGAAGTGACTTCCGGTTTGCTCGTAGGGTCATTTTTTGTCCTCCGGAGCCTTTAGGGAAGCCTTCGGAAGATCCCTGAAGGCTACAAAGGACTAAAAACAGCCTTATGAGCAAACCGAAGTCCGTTCCCAAACTTCCAGTTTGCCTGTAGAGCCTTTTTTTTGCACTCCAGAGGCTTCAGGGAAGCTCCTGAAGCCTCCAGAGGGCCTCCGGGCCGGCGGGGGAAGCTGTTTTCACCCTCCCCAGGCTCCTATGATGCCTCTGGAGCCTGGGGAGGGCAAAAAAAGCATGCAAAAATGGGTGGGGAGAGTGCTGGTCATGTGCGCATGCACGCTGGGGGGTGTCGCACATTGCATTATGGGTGCGGCACACCCGCGCACGACCCCCCTGTGCTCCCCCGCTTATGGCACGCGAGCCAAAAAAGGTTCACCATCGCTGGAATAGGGTCTGCTTGAGCAGGAGGTTGGACTAGATGACCTCCAAGGTCCCTTCCAACTCTATTAATCTGTACACATGATGACCTTCAAGTAGAGAAGAAACCTGCATTGTTTAATCTCCAATGCAGACATTAACCAGCCACAGAGTTGGAAGCACCATCCGCCAAGCATTTTGTCCACTTTGATTTCTCTCTCACATTTGTCTTGTTTTGTTTTTTTCCTTAAAAGATGAATTTGCAAATGGTTTTTAAACTAAGATTTGATGAAATGGCGCTATTAAAAAATAAAGCCATGTTGAAACATTATTGGTTCCTAGTTAAATGAATTTGTTAACATTGTGGATAAATGAATAATGCATTATGCCTGTTGGATGTAGAACATCTTCTGGTAGTGTTGCATCAATTAATTAATACTTTCATTTATTTCATGTCACTAAGGGATGTCAATTAGGTTGAGACCAAGATCAATTACTGCCACGCTATGAACACCTACACTTTACATCTACTTCATGTAAAGTTTATGAGCAATATTTCCTCTGCTTGAAAAAAGAAGAAAGACGAAAGATGTACAAAGGGTTTTAGCGTTAAATGTGTTATCTTGCCTTTGCTGGAATGCAGCAACCTCGCTTGTTCTCACCCGCCTGACAGCAACTCACAATTCCGCTAGAGAACAGAGGTTTGTCTTCTTGTGGCGCCTGAATGAGATTACCTCAAAAAGCAAACCAACTGGATCAGAGTTGGGATGCTGCTGAACTGGTAGTTCGGTAGCTTACCGGAGAACCGGCAAATGGGACCATCAGTTGGCCCTGCCCCCGCCCATTTTTCGGCCCGTTTTCAGGCCATTTTTCCAGAGAAAATCGGCCTGAAAATGGCCCGAAAAATGGCCCGAAAAATGGCCTGAAAACAGCCCAGAAACAAGCCCGTTTTTGGACCTTTTTCAGGCTGTTTTTGGACTGTTTTAGTTGTTTTTTGGGGGTGAAAAATGGCTTGTAAATGGCCCCAAAATTTTGGGGCCATTTTCAGGCCATTTTTTTGCCCATTTCATGGTAAAATCACCCCCCAAAATGTCCTGAAAATAGTTCAAAAATGTCCACAATACAGGCCATTTTCAGGCTGGTTTTTTGACCAAATTCAGCATGAAAAATGGCCTGAAAACATCCTGAAAATGGCCCAGAATTTATGTGAAAATGGCCCCAAAATGCCCACAAAACAGGTGATTTTCAGGTTGTTTGTCCAGTCAAAACAGCTGAAAATAGTCTGGAAAAAGCCTGAAAAAAGGCCTGAAAACAGCCCAAAAATGGCCTGAAGATGGCCCAAAAACCAGCTTACCCAGCTTGTTTTCTTCTTGCAGCCAGCCTTCCCTGTCTCTCTGTCTCTGTCTCTGTCTCTCTCTCTCACACACACACACTCACACTCACTCATGTTGGATCTTCCCCCCCCTCCCCCCGGAGACCGCTGGATTCCCTCCCCAACCATGCCTTTCCCATACAGGAACCACAGCCGTACCCACCCAGCCACACCCACCCAGTAGAGAACCAGTTGTTTAAAAATTTGGAACCCATCACTGAACTGGAGCCCCCTCCTCAAATCCATTTCTCTCTCTTCTTTATTTTGAGTCACACCTTTTGGCTATGCACATTTCAGAAGAACAAAGGTCATGAACTTCAACATAGATAAATATAAGGTTATACACTCAGGTAAGAAAAACCAATGGGGATCTTGGAGTCCTAGTGGGCAATCCCTTCAACATGAGCTGACAGGGTGCCAATGCAATCCTAGGCTGCATTAACAGAGGCATCGAATTAAGATCATGTGATGTTATAGTACTGCTTTACAAAGCCTTAGTTAAGACCACAGCTGGAAAACCGTGTCCATTTCTGGTCACGCAATATTTAAAAGAAGATGTTAAGACTGAGGGGTCCTGGGTGCTCTCTCAGCTGGGTTGTCTTCTTGCAGGTGTTTCATCGCCTAAACTAGGTAACATCATCACTGCTAGCCTGTTGCTTGCTGCTATAGAATAGGGGGGAGGGAATAAAGGGGAAGCTTACATTGCAGCTTTGCAACTGCTGTTATCTCCAAGGCCAAGTCCATTGGCTCTGGTATGTGTTTGCCTAGCTACAACGGCGGTTGGGCTCAGTGGTGGGTTCCGGATCCCATTACAACCGGCACACTGCAACGGGGCCGGGTGTCCAACACATGCTCATATGCAGTGCACGCATGCATAACCACTGTCCGTGATGCTCCAGCTGCTCGGCCGAGTGTCGCGCAGGCACCGTATGCTCCCTGCATGTGCGCAAATGGCCCGGTTGGGTCAAATACAGGTAAGGAGAGTGGGCAGGTGAGTGGGAGCACCAGGTACCGGAAAACGGTACCTGGTACTCTCATCAGGCACCAGTACACCCGTACCGGGGTGTCCCAGTCATAACCTACCACTGGTTGGGCTTTATACTTTGTTTGAAGTTGCTGTGCTGTGCGCGTTTTACCTCCTAGCTTGCTTGAACCTCTTTGCTTTCAGTTTGTTCCTAGTAAAAGTACTTTTCTCTAAATCTAAGAAGCCAATGGTTTTTCTTTCCTAGGAAATGAACAGAGGCAGCCCTGACACTCTGGGAAGAGTGCAGAGAAGAGCAACAATAATGATTAGAAGCCCGGAGGCTAAAATGTACAAAGAACGGTTACAGAAATTGGATATGTCTAATCTAATGAAAAGAAGGATTGATGGGACATGATACCAGTGTTCCTATTTTTGAGGGGCTGCCATACGGAAGAGAGGTTCAAGCTATTTTCCAAAGCACCAAAAAGCAAGATAAGAAACAATGGATGGAAACCAAACAAGGAGAGAAGCAACCTAGAACTAAGGAGAAATTTCCTATCAGTGAGAGCAATTACTGTATTTTTCAGAGTATAGGACACACCTTTTTCCCTAAAAAAGAGGGTAAAAATCTGGGTGTGTCTTATACACCGACTACAGCATCTTTGGCCTCCCAAAACCCCGACCCCTTTGCAAAAATGGCCATGCATAGCATTTAGGAGGCTTCCAGAATGCTGCTGGGGGCTGGGGAGGGCAAAAATGAGCAAAAAGGGGCTGATTTTTGCTTGTTTTTGCCCCCCAGCCCGCAGGAGCGCTCTATAAGCCTCCTAAAGGCGATTCCTGCCCTTTTTTGACAAAAAAACGGGAGGTTTGCAGAGTGCAAAAACTTTTTTAAAAAATTTGCCTCTTCAAAATCTTGGTGCATCTTACTCTGGTGCACCTTATACTCCGAAAAATATGGTGACCAATGGAATGACTTGCCTTCAAGAGTTGTGGATGACCATTCATTGAAGGCTTTCAAAAAGAGACCATTTGTCTGAAATAATATAGGGCAGTGATGGTGAACCTTTTTTGGCTCATGTGCCAAAAGTGGGGGGGAGTGCAGGGGGGTCGTGCATAGGCTTGCCACACCCATAATGCAATGTGTGACCCCAGCATGCATGCGTGCATGGTCAGTGCTCCCCCCCATTTTTTTTTGCATGCTTTTTTCACCCTACCCTGGCTCCAGAGGCTTTATAGAGCCTGGGGAGGGCGAAAACAGCCCCCCCCCCCGGAGGCCCTCTGGAGGCCTCAGGAGCTTCCCTGAAGCCTCCGGAGTGCAAAAAACCAGCCCTATGGGCAAACCAGAAGTTCAGGAACGGACTCCCAGTTTGCTCGTAGGGCCGGTTTTAGATCTCTGGAGCCTTCAGGGGCCTTCCGGAGGCTTCCCTGAAGGCTCTGGAGGACAAAAAATGACCATACGAGTTCTAAGTTCATGGCATGACCTGATTCAAGAACTGTCTCACTCTTGAAAAGCCTGCCATGTTATAATCATAGCTATTATTTTTGCCACTTTCTGATAAATTTATATTACTGCTGAGTTAAAGGGATAGACTCCCAAATGAGTAGATACAAGATTGAAACTGACATTTATTTTACATCAGTTGAGTTTGTTGTTCCTTGAGTAGAATACCATTGTTGAAATTTAGCATTTCTTAAAATTTAGACACAGAAAAGTGTTTAAACAAGCTAATGAGAATCACCCAATTTCAGAAATCCTAGTGATGGATCATCAAGGTAGGACCTCAAGATATTTGCCTCAAATGTATTGGTTTGACAAGAGAAAATTTGGTATAAATTTTTTAATGGTAACCATGAAAGGAAGTTTAAAAATTTTGTTATGTATGAAAGCCTATAATATTGAAATTGGATTGAACATGGATATAGTTAGATTAAATAATTGATAATGATATAATGTATATTGTATATTGTTCGACAAGAGGAAATTTGGTATAATTTTAAATGGTGACCATGAAAGGAAGTGTTGAAACTTAGTTATGTATGAAAGCTTATAATATTGAAATTGGATATAAATTGTAAACAGTGATTAAGAAAGGAGGTTTAGAAACTTTGTTATCAAACATAATTAATTTTTATTTGGAATGTTTCACGAAGAAAGAATGTTGTTGGATGATATTGAAAATAGACAATGGAATGCCATTATGTGGTTTTGCTTTGAATTTTGGAATATTTGTTATAAAGGGATGTTAAAACAACTATAGTCATATGAAGGATGAGGTATGATGATAGTAATATATATATATAAAATATATATTTGATGTAAAATATATAATTTGATATGGATTATAGGTGATGACTGTGGAAGGGATGCACGAAAGTTCTCTGTAACCAATTGACACACTTTTTATAATTTGTAATGGAATATGTTTTTTATGGTGTTTGTTGTGTCTTGTTTGTTTGTGTCTATTCAAATAATAATAATTAAAAAAAAAGATATTTGCCTCAAGGTACACTCTAAGAAGGGCACAATTTACAACCTCTTCTCCTAAAATTTGTACTTCTCTTCTCATTCTGTTTTGATATTCTGTGGTCACCTCCTTCTCATTACATTTCTGCCCAGAGACATCGCAAGGACATCTTAAATCACATCTTGTCTTCTTGAATAATTGTAGTTCTGCTGCTTCTACCTTTCTGTCACCAGCCCAGCCCTCCTCCCCCTCCACCCATGCTAAAGAGGAAAATCTGAGTCATGGTAGATTTCTGATTATTGGGCCATTGACTACAATGAACAAGAAACAACATGGGTGCAGAGACCTGAAATGGATATGTAATGCAGAGAAAAGCAATCTGAAGGGATACTGTCTCTCACCTTCTTGAAATTCTTCACCTGTAATTCAGCAGGATTGGAGGTCCTGGTTGCAAAAGCTTTTTGATTGTTTGCTAAATGGAGTCTGCTCTTTGAAAAGATCCCAACAATTCCAGGAACTCAAAAATATATGTACATCAAAGGTGGTATTTCGCAGGTTCTGACCAGTTCTGGAGAACCGGTAGTGGAAATTTTGAGTAGTTCAGAGAAGCAGTAAATACCAACTCTGACTGGGCACGCCCGCATCTATTCTCTGCTTCCTGAGTCCCAGCTGATCAGGAGGAAATGGGGATTTTACAGTATCCTTCCCCTACCACACCCACCAAGCCACACCACACCCACCAAGCCATGCCCACAGAACCGGTAGTAAAAAAAAAAATGAACCCCACCAATGATGAGTGTGTAGTAGTGTGTAGTGTAGTCTACACTTCCATAAGGAGATCTCTGAGAACACCAGAGCTTTTTCATTGTCTATTGTCTCTCATCTTTTACTATGTTATTCTTAATAAAATAGTAATGAATAATAACCCTGTGGCCTGCCACACAAGTCTGTTGCAGTAGTTTGAAAGCAATCCATGACCTCCTGATCCTATGACATTTGAAACATTTGAAAGCCAGAGCAGATTTGTTTCTGGATCAGCTACATTCTATTTGAAACAGGCGAACAAACAAAATCTGGGCTTTTTAGTATCATCTTTGACATACTGGGGTTCTTCAGAATTTACAGGCAAACCAGTACTTCATTCACAGGACCTATTGCCTTCTATGCCCAAAACTTTCTAGTCCTAATGCTCTTCTGCTCAACTTCCGAAGATCTGATGGAAACTGCTATAGTGATTGTGTAGAAGATAGGGCACATGCCTATATATTCTCTTGCTTCCAATGCTACCTTTACTTTGGGAGGATCAGAGCTGGATCAAAGAAGGTGTCAGGGGGCCATTTAGGTTACGTGGACTCTTAGCAACAAGATCGGGAGACATGAAAGGAGCTGTCATGAACAAGAGAGAGGGGGTTCAGATGAAGACCAAGACCCACCCCCTCCTCATCCTAAGGCACGCAGGGAAGAACGCAGAAGAGAGCGACATGGGTTGTGTCCTTACGAGGAAGGAAAGGTCCCCGATTCCCTTCACAAGGCACACCTGGGGATGGAATTTAAAGGAGAGGCAGTTGGGAGGGGCATTTGTCAGAAACAAATGCTGAACTCCTACAGTGTTGAGAGTTGTGGCCTGCATTCCTGGCATTCCTCCAGCCTGCGTGAATTATTTCCATCCTTCTGTGTGCTTAATCTTGTCTTGTTGAAATTATTCTTCGCTTCTGGGACTCATTATCTTGCCCTGCTAGTGTGATGGATTTCAGTCAGTCTGCTTACAGCATTTGAACTGGAGTATCTGCAGGTTTGTGGAAGAGCTTTTCTCCAGACCAGAGAGTAAAAGGGACGTTGGGGGCAAAGTTGGTGTCAATAAAGGGACTCATATCAGTTCTCTGGCTGTGTTGCCTTCATGCCACATCCCGGGTCATTACAGTAGCTTTCATGAAGAATGTGTACTGTTAACGTATTCAGGCACCCTCTGGGCATCAGTTTAGATCGAGCTAATCCGTTCAAACTAGAAGCATCTGAAGTGTAATGAGATGTTCATTTCGAGCTATGTGTGTCCCACAAAGGACCTTTTCAGGTCCACAGATCCCTTGTTTCAACTGTGATGCTTCTGACAAGAATAAACAACAAGATCAAGCAACTTTGTTGTGTGACATGTGGTAAACCAAGGATAGGACCTTCAGGCTGGTATAGCCCCAAAACTGCCTGATAGTTACCAAGATTCGCAACTCAATGAAGGAACCCTGTTGAATTTGTCTTCCAACTTGACACATTTGTGTCTGCAGAAACACAATTAAGCTGAAAGTTTCCTAAATTAAGGAATAGGGAGAGATAGGAAAAGTACATCAACAAGAGAGTATGTGGGAACCCTAAATGAGACTCAAAATCTGATGTTCCAAGACGTGCTTGAAAAACGTGATGTGCATGAAAACGAAAAGCCTTCTACCATTGCAATAATTCTACTATAATGTTTAGAAACCTGGAATGGAAATTTTAGAAATGTTTGCTTTATTCCAACCCGGCTGTTTTCAGAGGGATGCTAAATGATAGCTGCATTGTTCTGAATTCATGCCTTTGATTTCAGTATATTTCAATGAGATTGACGCATGGGTATCCTTTCTAATCGTGGCCAGCATTTCCACTCAATGAATCTATTTTGATTTCACTCATGTATCTTTAATTCATTTAATTAGTCTTTGTAAAAACTAATGAAGAATGGTGACAAACCAACTTAGAAGACCCCTGGAGTTTTCCATTCATGAGTTGTCCAATCAAGGAGCTCTTCCCTTCTGCCTGTGGGTCATTATCAGCCAACTGCAGGCGACACAATTAACATGTATAATGCAGATTAAACAAATCCAGACATTTGCTTCCCTCTTTGATGTCGCACTTCCTGATTGTCAGTGCACGGCAATTAATTTTGTGACATATTCATTTGTTTCATTTTCAGCTTTGACACGTCAGTGAGTTATAAAAATTCAATGAAGTTGCCATCTCACTTACATAAAACAAAATTTCTGGCTTCAGGAACAAACCCAGTCTTTCAGTTAATGTCACTCAGATGGATTCTGCTTCGCCGAAGTGCAAATTGTCCTTTTATAGTTATGCTATAAAAAACTAGATCTCAAGCCACCAGCTTCTCCTCTTCTGTCCTGTGCTCTTGTGGCCAAGAAAGATAACTGAGATTGAGAGACCACAACAGAGTACAAGCTTAATTTGCCTCTTAATTACTTCCCCAGGTGTGTCCTTTCATTTTCTCTTCCTGTGAGGGAATGTATCCTTCACTTCGGGGCAGGGGGACTTGAGAAAATGGTTCTGTTCAGTGGTGAAAGTAAAAAAATGTCCCCTACAGGTTCTGTGGGCGTGGCTTGGTGGGTGTGGCTTGGTGGCCATGTGACTAGGTGGGCATGGCTTGTTGGTCATGTGACCTGGCAGACAACAAGCAGGAACCTCACAGAGAGCTCAAAAACCAACTACCACACTTTACACAAAAATAACACAAAAGCTACACAACTGACCCACACATGATGCAAAAGCAGCTGGACTTCACACAAAATGGCCCCTGCAACAAGCAGGGACCTCACAGAGTCACAGAGAGCTCAAAAACCAACTATCACATTTTACACAAAAATAACACAAAAGCTACACAACTGACTCACACATGATAACACATATAACACCTATCCTGCGCGAGCTGCACTGGCTTCCTGTGGCCTACCGGGTGCGCTTCAAGGTACTGGTTACCATCTTCAAAGCGCTCCATGGCACAGGGCCTAGTTACCTGCGGGATCGCGTCCTGCCCCATACATCCCTGCGACCCACTCGCTCACACAGGGAGGGGCTACTCCGGGTGCCGTCCTCTAGAGAGTGCCTGGGGACGGTGCCCAGGAGTAGGGCCTTCTCTGTGGTGGGCCCTACCCTTTGGAATGACCTCCCCCCAGACATCCGGACAACAACCGATCTTCGCTCCTTCCGTATGAAGCTGAAGACCTACCTGTTTTGTCAAACCGGCCTGGCATAACGTTACTATCTTGCCACCCCAGGTCATTTTACAATGGGAAATTTTGTTTTTAATATTTTTGGGGTTTTAAACTTTGTAAGTATGCTTATTTATGGACTTATTTTTACCTCCTCTGCACGATTTTATGGTGCTATCTTGATTATTGCTCTGTACGTCGCCCCGAGTCCCTGTGGGGAGAGGGGGCGACTAATAAGTTCAATAAAATAAATAAATAAATAAATAAATGATGCAAAAGCAGCTGGACTTCACACACAAAAAAAGGTTCCAACGATCTCGCAGCTCAGCTGATTGTAACAGCTGATCGTTGGAACTTTAAAAAAAAAACTTTTTAAAGCATTTTTTTACTATTAGTTCGGGTGAACCAGTAGCATTTTTTACTAGCGGTTCTGACAAACTGGCCTGAACCAGTAGCATTTCAACTCTGGTTCTGTTTTGCTCCATTGTGAGGCAAAGTTCTGTTAGATTCCATCCTAGATAGTACCTTCTTCATGGATAAATATCTGTATCCAGACTCCTGGTAACCAACAGTTGAAAGGGATCTACAAGATTATGTTCCTCTCACAACTTCTGTTCTGTCCTCACCAGGGGTGGGTTCCTGCCAGTTCTAACCTCTTCTATAGAAGAGGTTCCACAAATCTACAGTGCCGTTTAGAACTGGTTCCAGCTCCCTCCCCGCGCCCGTCCGCACATCATCAAGATGAAGAGCGAGAGGAGGAATTCTGGGAGTTGAAGTCCACAAGTCTTAAAGCTGTCAAGTTTGAATACCCCTGGGCTTTTTTCCCTAAAGGGTTAGGGGTGCAAGGGTCTTGTAACTTGACAGCTTTAAGACTTGCGTGCTTCAAATGCCAGAGTTTCTGAGCCAAAATTTTGGTTGCTCAGCAAGAGCGTTGTTAAGTGAGTTTCACCATATTTTACAAGTTGGCCATGCCCACTAGGTCACATGGCCAGCAAGCCTCTCCCACAAAGCAGGCCACACCTACAGAAGAGGTTCTAAATGTTTTTGAAACCGACCACAGGTCCTCACTACATGTTATTCTGTGTGCAGCTCGACATGCAGCTAAACCCACCTATCCTCCAATAAAGCAGACCGTGTGTCTGGATTTGAATGCTTTATTGAAAGAACAGGATAGGGTGAAACTGGGGAAAATAGGGATGCATACAAGAGAACCAAATACAAGATAGACAGTATTGAGTTACGACTAAACATAACAATTAATAAATACAAGAAATTTAAATCTCTCCAGCGATGCTCTGTGAGTGGGATGTGGATAACCATGTGCCACAGATTAAGTTGGATGCTTCTTTGAGCTTCTGCCTTCTCCAAATGCTAAAAGAAATGGAGTCTGGCTTCCCAGCATGCACTTGGTTTGAGGATGTGGGTGCTGGGTAATAGGGTGAGATCAGCTTCAAACACTACATTTGGTATTTGTCTCTCTGGCCACTAGATGGGGGTAGAGAGCAACAACAGTATATAAAGTTTATATGCTGGGGCATGACAACTTCTCTGACACATCATCATTAATATGTTTTTTTATTTCAACATCTCAAAATATACCTACAGGAATCCACCATCTTAATCTTTCCATCATGAAACTTCTGGTGCCTCCAAGGTATTTTCCTAATAATAATATAAATCTTTTCTCCTATATTTAGGATCCCAATGTAAACTTCTACGTATCATATATGATTCAACAGCCTCATTATTGTTGGACATTCCTTCATATATTTGAGGTTGACAATCACCTATTTTCTATTTTTTCCCCTCAGTCTCACATCCTTGATGTCCTTCCAGGTGTCAATATTATCTTCAACTTGAGGTATTCGGAACTGGACGCATTGCATTGAATGAGATCTGCATAAACCATAGATGGCGTTATTCATATTTCTTGAGATCGGAATAAGATTCTTTATTGGCTTAACATAGTTTTGTTGCGTTTTTTTTTTTTTTTGCAACTTGCATTCCTCTAGCCTTTTAAAATCCCAAGATCCTTTTCACTTGGACTGTGCTCAAATGATATATTGCACACATCAAACAAATATTTCCTATATCAGCAAATTTTACCATTTATCTATGGTGAAAGTAATGTGCTACTTTGGATCCTGCCAAGAATATTTTGAATGTAGGTTCAGTCTTAATTCATATTAATTCCTCTTCAATAGTACCAGTAAAACTGAAATGCAGAATCTCACCTCTTATTCTGAATTATTTATAAAAGATGGTTGAGATCAAACCCAGAAGATACCATTTTCCTTATCTCCAAGTTGTAACAAGACTTCAATAGGCACTTTGGATACAGTCCATCAGCCAGCTCTAACTATAGTTAGAGCCTTTTAGTCTATAATCTACAGTTTTCCAGCTTCTTAACCAGAATATCTTCACAAATGACTTAGAGGAGGGAACAGAAGGGGAACTTACCAAATTTGTAGATGATACTAAGCTGGCAGGAGTAGCTAACACCCTAGAACAATGGTTCTCAACCTGTGGGTCGGGACCCCTTTTGGGGTCGAACAACCCTTTCACAGGGGTCGCCTAAGACCATTGGAAAACACATATTTTTGAAAAAATACGGAAAACATAAAATAATCTTATGGTTGGGGGTCACCTCAACATGAGTAACTGTATTAAAGGGTTGCGGCATTAGGAAGGTTGAGACCCACTGCCCTAGAAAATAGGCTAAAGATCCAGAAGGATCTTGACAGACTTGAACACTGGGCTCTATCTAACAAAATGAAATTCAATGTAGAGAAAAGTAAAGCCCTAAATTTAGGTAAGAAAAACCAAAAGTACATACGAGTACTTTTAAGATGGGTGAAACCAGGCTTAATAGCAGTGACTGTGAGAGGGATCTTGGAGTCTTAGTGGACAACCAGCTAAATATGAGCCAGCAGTGTGCAGAGGCAGCCAAAAAAGCCAATGCTATCCTAAATTGCATTAACAGAGGGATACAATCAAGATCAAGTGAGGTACTAATACCACTCTATAAAGCCTTAGTAAGACAACACCTACAGTACTGCAACCAGTTTTGGTCACCACACTATAAAACGAACTACTGCAATTTGTAATAAAAGTAGACAAGAAAAAAATCTTTCTTAGATTAGATTAAGACAAATGCATAAACCCCACCCCCCCAAAAAAGAATTATAAGTGATTTAATAAATTGATCCATCATATCCTGTATCCTGCTATAGAAATCATTGGCTTTAAGTCACAGGAGATATTATGTACTGTGTGGTTTATTAATGTTTTATGGATTTTGGGTGCTTCATCTTAAATGCAAAAACTGAATAGCCTCTGACACTCAGAAGAGTTGGAATAGAATAGAATAGAATAGAAAATGTGGAGTGGAATGGAATAGAATAGAATTCTTTATTGGCCAAGTGTGATTGGACACACAAGGAATTTGTCTGTGGTTCATATGCTCTCAGGGTACATAAAAGAAAAGATACATTCATCATGAATCATAAGGTGCAACATTTAATGATAATCATAGGGTACAAATAAACAATCAAATCATATTAGGAAACAATATAAATCATAAGGATACAAGCAACAAAGTTATAGTCATATAGTCATAAGTGGGAGGAGATGGGTGATAGGAACAATGAGAAGATTAATAGTAATAGTAATGCAGACTTAGTAAATAGTTTGACAGTGTTGAGGGAATTATTTGTTTAGCAGAATGATGGCATTCGGGGGAAAACTGTCCTTGTGTCCAGTTGTTCTGGTATGCAGTGCTCTATAGCGTAGTTTTGAGGGTAGAAATTGAAAAAAAATTATGTCCAGGATGTGAAGGGTCTGTAAATATTTTCACAGCCCTCTTTTTGACTTGTGCAGTGTACAGGTCCTCAATGGAAAGCAGGTTGGTAGTAATTGTTTTTTCTAAGGACAATTGCACAGTCAAATTTATCGGTAAAGTGACTAGGAGAGGTCAACTAGATTAGAAAATAGAACCCCATAGTCACGTTGCTGAAGTTCAATCTAAGTTGCAACAGTGTGATTTTCAGCCTTTTAGCCCCTTCCTATAGGACCATCTCAGTGTAACACACCTGTATATCCATATTGTATTACAAGTTGTTATTAATTTTGAAGGCAATATGAGAAATGCAGTACATTAGGTTGAGAAAAAGGGAAATAAATAAAGAGATAACTATATTGTTTCTTGTTTATATCCATTTAAACTGATTGTTCATTGAAAAAACATATCACATGGAGGACTGTAGCCATCTATCTCAATTCACTGCCATTGTTTAAATCAGTTGGACATTTTTCTTTAGCTGCTTGGAAATAAAGAGATTTTTGGGGATGAAGTTAAATGTTTCCAGTCAACCAGCAACTTATTGATCATGAAAGCAAATGTTTTGTCAGCTAGGTCATTCTTGCATGCTGGTGCTGGAGAGGATAGAGTAGACAGCCAAAGGCTATGGGGAGGGGGAGGAGGAGGAGGAGGAGAAGAAGAAGAGGAGGAGCAGGAAGAGGAGGAGGAGGAGGAGGAGGAGAACAAGAGGAGGAGAACAAGAGGAGGAGCAGGAGGAGGAGGAGGAAGAAGAAGAACGAGAAGAGGAGGAGGAGCAGGAGGAGGAAGAAGAAGGGGAGGAGGAGAAGAAGAGGAGGAGGAGCAGGAGGAGGAAGAAGAAGGGGAGGAGGAGAAGAAGAGGAGGAGGAGCAAGAGGAGGAAGAAGAGGAGGGGGAGGGGGAGGGGAGGAGGAGAAAGATGAATGAGAAGAGGAGGTGGAGGAGGAAGAAGAAGAAGAAGAGGAGGAGGAGGAGAAAGAAGAAGAAGAGAAGAGGAGGAGGAGCAAGAGGAGGAAGAAGAAGAAGAGGAGGGGAGGAGGGGAGGGGAGGAGGAGAAAGAAGAATGAGAAGAGGAGGAGGAGGAAGAAGAAGAAGAGGACGAGGAGGAAAAAGAAGAAGAGGAGGAAGAGGAGGAGGAAGATGGGGAGGAGGAGGAGGAGGAAGAAGAGGAAGAAGAGGAAGAAGAAGAAGAAGAGGAGGAGGAGGAGGAAGAAAACAGAGGCAAAGGGATGATAAACAATTGTCATACTACTCTTGGCATCCAGATCAATGGGACAGATGCTAATGTCAAACTTTCTAGGAATGATCTTGTCCTCTCTCCACAGTTCTTTGGCCAGGACATCTACATATTCCTTAAAAAAAACCCAGAAAAGACTAGTGAACCTACTTGGGAATCTGTTGAAGAAAGCCAAAGCGATAATGCTAAAAAAGCAAAACAAAATCAAAGCAATAATCATTGTCCCTTTCTGTGTTATTATCATGTCACCATGATGGCCATTGTATTGTTCCAGAGGTTGCACAACCATGTACATCTGGGTTGCTTCCCTTCCAGTACGATGTGCAACCAGTTCTATGAACAACAAAGGGTGTGCAAAACGCACTCTGTGGAGCTGAGTAGGCTCACTCCCCTTTGTAGCGATGAAATGTGAGGAAAGCCCTTCCCCCCCCCACAAATCTTTTGGTTTCTAGGCAAGTGGTAGAAGTAGCCATGGCACTTTGCCTCAACAGGTCAGGTGCAGTTTCATGCAGAAGCTATTTTCTCCAAGGGATCCTTCATAGTCTTTGAACTTGGTTGATTTCTTGCAGTTTATCAGAGTTTGTTGCAGAAAAATCAAATCCAGAAAGCACAGACAGATAACTGATTCAGCTGGATTCATTAACTTCTTTATATACATGATAACAGATGAATAAATGTACAATACCAGTCGTAGATTCTTTCAATGTGGTGGAAGCTACAAGCAGAACACAAGCAGGAGAGAACAGTTTCATTTCAGAGTTCAATTTCAGTTTCAATTCTCAGCACAGACTCAGATCTGTTTAAGCTCCCATTGGCTGACTTAGTTGCTATGTCTACTCATTGGCTGACCTTGTTACCATGTCTCTCCCAGTCATGAATTTTCTAACACAGTTGTTTCATTACTCAAACCTGGGTAGTGTCAGCAGTGTTGGTAGGCAGTGGGATTTGCTCTATGTTTATATTCTGGTGGCTTGCCCCGTTGGTGGAAGTGGTGTTGGTGGTTCTTTGGTTGGGCTATTTACTATTAGTTTGTACAGCAGTTCCTTGATTGGGGTATTGTTTACTTCTTAATTGGGAAGGACCATGTTAGTGCAGTGGTTAGAATGCATCATTGCAGATTAACTCTGCCCACTGCCAGGAGTTCGATCTTGACTGGCTGAAGATTGACTCAGCCTTCCATCCTTCCGAGGTCGGTAAAATGAGTTTGTTGAAGGCAATGTGTTTATTTTCTAAACTGCTTGAGAGGGTTGTAAAGCACTATGAAGTGGTATATAAGTGCTAATTGCTAGTGTTAGCCTGATGTTAATCTTGGTGTTACATTAATGCTGATCTGGGTGTTGATTGCTGCTGGGGAGATGTTTTGGTCTCTTTTTTGTTCCCTTTTTTGTCTTTTTAAAAAATTGTTTATAATATAAAATACAAATAGCAGTTAAAATAGGGGAGGGGAAGGGGAAAGTGTAGAATGAAGGGAAAAAAGACAGAAAAGGCATTGACTTCCAATTCCCTTTGGTGCAGTAGAATAAGATAAGAGCATAGATACGACGATGTAACATTGTACAAACTGTTGATATAAAGATTGTAATATGTGATAAAAAGACAAAAACAATAAAAAATTATAACCAGAAAAAAAAAAGATAAGAGCATCAAACATCTTTTTTACTTTTACATAATACCTATAAATTAGCCACTTCTATTCAACAAATCTATCTAATCGATAAAGCCCAAAATCAAAGTTTCATTTTTTTCCACCTCAAGCACAAAGTCCAGAAGTGGTTTCCAAGTAGGAAAAAAAAAGTACTTAAAAAAAAAAATTCCAAATGGTCAATTTAGCCATCTCTGCTAGCTCCATCAACTTTTGCAGCCATTCTTCCGTTATGGGCATAATAGTGTCCTTCCACTTTTTGGGCATAAAGTAATCTTGCTGCCGTCCCCTTTTTGGCTTGTTGATTGTTTCTTTTGTATGGCATGTAAATTTTTCTTCACGTGACGCATCAAACTTTGATCCTTGGTGGGATGGAGGAAGTCATGTCCATGAAGAGAAGCAAAGCAGGTCCACTTGGCACTCAGACCAACTGGCACTCAACTATTTTAAAGCAAAAGTGCCCAATGCAATTTCGTTGCCCTTTCATTTGAACTTCATGAAAAATGATATCTTTACATTTGTGGAAGAAAGCATCAGAATGGGTCTATCTTTCCATTTACATTGGAGTATTTCACTTCATATGGTAGAGGTGGCATGGACGTCTTTAACACAGGGGTACCTCAAGGCCTGCAGGCTGGATGCGGCCCACAGGGTCTGGAGCCAAGCTGGAGACAGCAAAGGACCAGCCCAGGGTGCCTCTGCCAATGAAAACAGAGCTTGGGGGGGAAGGGGCACATGTTTTCGCTGGCAGAGGGCTATCAAAGCAAACTAAAAACAAAAGAAAAGGGGAAATTTTTCCCCTTTTGCATTTGAGCATGCAAGAAGGGACAAGAAAGGAGAAAGAGAAAGAAAAAAAAGAAAAAAATGGGAAGATAGGAAGAGTGTAAGGAAGGAAAAATAAGGAAAGAGGGGAAGGAAGAAGAAAGGAGAATGAAGAGGGAAGGAAAAAGAAGCGAAGGAAGGAAGGAAGGGAGGGAGGGAGGGAGGGAGGGAGATTGTAATGAGAGTGAGTGAGGGTCTGAGGCGGGGTGAAATTCAGCAGGTTCTGACAGGTTCTGGAGAACTGGTAGCAGAAATTTTGAGCAGTTCGGAGAACCAGCAAATGCCATCTCTGGCTGCCCCAGAGTGAGGTGAGGATGGAGATTTTGCAGTATCCTTCCCCTGCCACACCCACCAAGCTACACCCATAGAACCAAGTAGTAAAAAAAAATGAGTTTCACCACTGGACTGAGGGAAGTCCTGCCTTAGGACGTGGCCACCACAGATGCCCCTGACATGAGTCCCATGCCATACCCTCCATGGCCAGCCCACCCACACCCACCTCCCGGCCCTCCGAGGTTAAACACAACCCTGATGTAGCCCTCAATGAAATCGAGTTTGACACTCCTGCTTTGACACAAAGTCTCTGTTGTCCTGTCCTAATTTTGCCTTGGAAAGACACAGTTATTGGTCTCGTCTCAGATCTTTCCTACTTCAGTGGTGTTTTTTGTGACAGCAGCACACAATCAAAAATGTACTGATGAAGACGTTTACAACATCTCTAATCTCAGCCAGAAAACCCCTATCAACTTATCCCTATTTTGCAAGCATTCGGTTTACCTTTTTAAAAAATGCCATCAACAATGAAAGCGGAATAAAAATATATTTTGCTGAGATTAGCAAAAGTACCAATTTAAAAAGAGGAATGCCTTTGTTTCTGTTGTTTTTTTTAAAAGTGCTATCACTTCTTTTCTGAAATCCATTTCAGGTTTTTTTCTTCTTCCCAGGCTCTTGTTTAAGGGGAAAAAAAGGTCATATTCCCCAATGGCAAGTATGGAGGCAAAGATATATTTATTAAGCAAGAATATATGACTTTTTGCACTCATAAAAGTTCGATTGCACATGTGGGAAAAAGCTGATTTATCGTTGAACTTTTTGGACAGGCAGGGCATGACTGCTTTCAATAAATATACTTTTGAGAAAGCGGAAAGAGATCTGCAGCATACCAGGAGCAAAAATAATGCCCCCATAATTTCTGTGAAAGTGATGCGGCGGCCACCATCTTCCTAGACATGTTGGTTTACAATCTTGTTCCTTTGTTTTGCCTGAAAAATCAGGGTTTCAGTTTCAGTTTCAGTTTATTAAATTTATAAACCGCCCCCTCTCCCCGAGGGGACTCGGGGCGGTGTACAGACAGAAATAAAATATACAATAAACAACAAAAATACAAAACCCCAGACAAACAAATTAAGCACAAGTCTGTACAATAGTCATAAATTAACTAATGATTAAAACCAATTAAAACCAATTAAAACCAATTAAAATACCCCAGAATTTAAAAATTTAAAATACCGGCCAGGAAGGTCGGGATTAGATCATGATTGTAATTGTGATTGGGCCAGGCCAGCTAATTGGAACAGGTGGGTCTTGAGTTTCTTACGGAAGGAGCTCCGTAAGGGTGAGCCTCCAGTGCAGAGGTAGCATTAAGGAGGTTCTGACCAGTTCTGGAGAACTGGTAGTGGAAATTTTGGGTAGTTTGTGTAGTCCAACTGGCCCCGTCCCATCTATTTTCTGCCTCCTGAGTCCCAGCTCATCGGGAAGAAATGGGGATTTAGCAGTAACCTTCCCCTGGAGTGAGGAGGGAATGGGGATATCCTTCCCCTGCCACGCCCACCAAGCCATGCCCACAGAACCAGTAGTAAAAAAAATTTGAATCCCACCACTGTTCCCATGTGAATGGCTGCAGTTGCAAGAGGAGACTCCCTGATGACATTGACATTGTGTCTTTATTGATTAGCCCTTGGGCCACATCAAAGTGCAAAGTTCCAGAAACAAATTATTACTAAAATTTGATAAAAGCAAGATACAATGGAATTTGATGAAATACAATTTAAAATGAAACTGGAATCAAATACAGTCTAAAATGACATTGGAACAGAATACAATAATGGAAGATATAGATAAAATATGATAAAAAATATATATTTTGGTGTCACCTCTGTAATCTACCCCAATCAGTCCCACTTATGCAGATCTCAACAGAACCATTTTGTTTAAGTCCTGTGCTGTGTTAAATGTTTATTTTCAGGTTCTGGCCGCACATAAGGTAAGTTGTTTTCATATGGGGATCCCAATGGGTCCTTCGTTTGGTTTTCGTACCTGTCTCTTACCCCCCTTTGCAAGCAACAATCAAATAGGATGTGAGCCAGTCTTCTACCTCGGCTGCTTCGCAAATGCAGAGACGCTCATTGTAGGGTACAGAATGGAATCTCCCATATCTGACCATTGTGTCGAGCTGTTCAAATCTCGCTCTTCCTGGTGAAATGGGGGGAGACCCTTATTCCTTTGGGTCATGGCCTCTTGCTTCTCCTAAATCCTCTGCTTGTCTTGGGTAGAAATCTTGAGTAGCAGGATTTTTGCCTGCAATTTGTTTTCAGCCACTCACCTGCTTGCCTGCAGGTGTCCTCCAAACAGAAGCTGGGGGGGGGGGCAATGCCAGGCGCTCCCTTGGCAGCATACTGTGCCTAGGCAACGGTGCTAAATCACACCCCAGGGCGCAGGCATGCTCTCTCTCTCTCTCTCTCTCTCTCTCTCTCTCTCTCTCTCTCTCTCTCTCTCTCTCTCTCTCTCTCTCTCTCTCTCTCTCTCTCTCTCTCTCTCTCTCTCAGATTCCCTTCCCTTCCCTTTTGCAGCTGTGTGCAGCGGGATAAATCGAAGCAGGGCGTGACAGATGTATGGGAAGATGATGCTAGCACAATCCCCTGCTTTCAGCAGTCAGAAATCACATCTGCTAATGCCCCTCATGCCGGGTGAGATTGGAACATGCACACATGGCGAGGCAAAAAAGAACCCTTCGAGACAAATGCTCATTAAGATCCGGGGTTTGATAGGAAATGGCACAAGGCCAAAAACACCATTCGGGGGATTAATGGTGCATACAAAGTAGGAGGAGAGCAAAAGGAAAAAAGAAAAGAAGAAGAAGAAGAAGAAGGGGTTTTAGAGGCTGGGAGAGAGGGAGGCTCCCTTGCGACTGGAAACCTTTCTTGTCGGGGTGGAAGCTGGGAACCTCTTCGCTCTTGCTGGGTACCTGGGCAGGTTTTCCTATTGGCTGGCATTTTTCAGCAGCCATTTTTTTATTTTGTTCATTATAAGGGTGAGCTTCTGCCTTTAAGGCTTCCTAGCTCTGTGAATTAGAGGATTGAGTGAGACATTCATTTTCTCTGTGTGAATGAGGGCACAGCTAGAATCTTGCTAAAGTGGCCCAGGGATTGTGAGATGATCCAGCTGGGAGTAACAACTGGAAAGGGGCCACTATCTTTCCAAAGAAGGCCAAAACTGATAACCTGGACTCCAAGTTGCTGGCCAGGGTGCTGAATGAGTTGTCACCGACCAGGATTTCCCTGGAAATCTCAATTATATGAAAATATGTCTGGCATTAATAGAACAGAGGCTGCAGACCTCTCAATCATGGTTTCTGCTCCACCACAGGGTGACTTGCAAGAATCAAGACCTACTGGGACATCCTCAAGAGATAGGGAGAGGTACCCCAGCCAAGGAAGGTTTCTTGTTAGTTGCAAAGTCATGTCCAACCCATCATGACCCCATGGACAACATTCCTCCAGGCCTTCCAGTCCTCTACCATCCTCTGGAGTCCATTTAAGATAACTCCTACTGCTTCAGTGACTCCATCCAGCCATCTCATTCTCTGTCATCCCCTTCTTCTTTTGCCCTCCATCTTTCCCAGCATTAGGCTCTTCTCCAGTGAGTCCTTCCTTCTCATTAGATAGCCAAAGTGTTTGAGTTTCATCCTCAGGGTATGGCCTTTTAAAGATCAGTCAGGGTTGATCTCCTCTAGGATTGACCGGTTTGATTGCCCTGCAGTCTAAGGGACTCGCAGGAGTCTTCTCCAGCACCCTAGTTCAAAGGCCTCAATTCTTTGGTGCTCAGCCTTTCTTATGGTCCAACTTTCACAGCCATACATTGCAACTGGAAGGAAGGTTACCTTCACTGAATTGTACAAGTGGGAGGATATAATACAAGGAGCTCTCATGTTAAACCAGTTCATTTAGTGACTGTTTGACATTACAGTGGCACTAAAATAGTGATTTATGGCTATTTTTCACACTGATGACCACTGTAGCATCCTCATGGTCATGCAATTAACATTCAGATGCTTGACAACTGGTTCATATTAATGACAGTTACAATGTTCTCCAGATCATGTGACCTTCTTTTGCGACCTTCTGACAAGCAAAGTCCATGGGGAAGTCAGGTTCACTTAACAACCCCTGTGACTAGCTTAACAACTGCAGTGACTCACTTAACAAACGTGGCAAGAAAGGTCGTAAAATGGGTTTGAAGTTCACTTAATACATTTCTCAATCACCGACATAAATGTTGAGCTCAATTATGCTCATAAGGTGGGGAGTACATGCACTGGTTGCAGTGAGACAGATTTGGAAATAATCGGGGGAGAAAATTGAAGCTTTTACAGATCATTTCCAAGGGCTCTTGTTGTTGTTTTTAATCTCTCACTTGGGCTGCCAGAGTTTTGCAAAGTGTTCCATTTGGGAACTTTTATGCAAAATAATATTAAAAGCTGGCATACAGTGGCCTGATTTTTTTAAGCCAAATATCCAGCTACGGTTGGTAATTAAAATTCACCTCCTTGTTTGGATCCCCTTCAGGAGTGGTGTTGACAAGCAGCTGCCAGGCTCCCCATCAATGTGAGACCACGTGCAATTTGCCACCTGTCCCACTTTCTGGTTCACGGCTGAAACAGATTCTCAGTGGAGACCCCAAACCCTTGGCTTGGAAAGTTGGCAACTTTTCCCTGCCATGTAGGTACGGATCTTTTGCAAGGAGCACTATCCATAGGTTACAGTGTTTGTAAGTGCTCTGAGAGGTATTTGGACTGAAAAGCAGAGTAGAGATACAATGGAGAAAGACACACACACAGAGAGATTATCAAAATATTCATGAACTGGCAGAGACATGGTAACAAGGTCAGCCAATGAATAGGCGTAGCAACTAAGTCAGCCAATGAGGCTTATTTGGAAACAGAAACTTAAGTAAGAAATCTGGGCGTGGATTGGCTCTGAGCTCTGAAACAAAACTAGTCTTGTCTGTCTGCTGAGAATTGAAACTGAAACTAGACTGCTGAACTGAAATTTCTTCTCTCTTCTGCCTGTGTTTTTTGCCTGTAACTACCACATTGGAAGAATCAGCTATTGGTGTTGTACATTTACTCATGTGTTATTATGTATATAAAGAAGTTAATGAACCCTGCTGAATCAGTTATCTGTGTGTGTGCTTTCTGGATGTGATTTCTGCAACAAACTTTGACAGAGAGACCCTTTCAAACCTTACAAAGTCTTGCTGTTTGGTGGGGAGACGAAGTATCCTCTTCCAATTTGTTTCTCCAACAACTCCCAGAAAGGGCTCTCCCTTGAATGATCCTGTGGAAGAGGTTAAGCATCTCTCATTCTGCTACCTCCAGCAGCCCCTGCCTACCATCATGAGCTGAAATCAATTTGTGCTCCAGACAGCTCCTTGTAGATGACTAATTTGAAGCAGATGGAGAACTAGAGGTGGCAGAACAGTTCTGGTTCATCATGACCTTGCAAGATTTCTATATGGAGACATTTCCCTCCTACCCAAGGATGCTTTTTCAAGAGGCAACTGGTCTTTCTTGGTTTTCTTTGAAGATATTTCACTTCTCATGCAAGAAGCTTCTTCGGTTCTGAATGGGTGGTGGGGAATGGATGGATTTAAAGTCCGGGCAAATATCTGGCCATTTGCATTCTTTTAGAGAATTGTTGAGCCACCTGGAAATTTATCTATGTCATCATTGTGCGTCCGCATGAGTGGTGCAAATGGGTATGCAGCCTTCTTGGAACTGTTGAAAGGACTGTGTTGTAGACTGGAGATAGATGATGTCACATCTCTCCTCCTCTGTTGAGAAGGGGCTGTTCAGAATATTGTTCTAACCTAGTCTTAGCAAAAGCAAGAAACATACTTTTTGTCATGAAAATCCCCTCTTTATTTACCTCTTGTAAATTAATTGCAGTCACCCACCGAAAAGTCCAGGCAATAGTTCTTCAAGGAGTTAACTACAGGAATAGACCTTATCAGTTCATTGCAATAATTGCAAGGCTGTGCACTCCCAGCCAAAAGGCTGCAAATTAAGTTCTGGCAAGCGTTCTTTGGGGCGCAAAACACAATGAGCAAAATCTTCAGAAATACGAACTGTTGTCTCCTACGACAACCACTCCCCTTTCCTTCTATTTATTCCCCAGCCAGGGAGGGGCCATTCAGCGTCCACGTGTGCTTTGCTTCCTGAGTCGACTCCTTGTCCTCTATTGTTCCCCTCTCCTCACAGCTCTGGGCATACGTGCGCCTGAAACAGCCCCAGCTCTTCCTCCTCCTCACTCATATCAGCTTTTTTTCCCCCTGACATTTTGTAATCTCCTACCACTATAGTACACGTGCCATGAACATTAACAACATAATATGTGAGGTGTAAGAATCAAGTAAGGATTTCTAATAGCTATGGTCATATCTGCTAGCTCATATGGTGTGCGATTTCGATTCAGTTCAGAGAGATAGATCCATTAGCCATACCTGGACCTTTTTATCCAGTTCAGATGAAAATGGAGGAGTTTAATAAGTAAACCTTTGAGCTCCTAGTCATTCCATTTCCTAATATTTAAAGAGGGAAAAAACCCTCTGTCATTCTCTGTCAACAGAAGAGAGTAGTTACCTTTGCCATTTCAAACCAGTCAAATTTAAATGTAATTTAGTGCACTTTTGTCACATATATTATCTTGATGTTTGTTAGCACTTCTCCTTGACAGGATGTCTAACACCACAACTGCTATTCCATTAAAAAAAAACCTAAATAATATTTTATCCATTACAAAATAGCAGAGAGAGAGAGAAATGAGCAGAGCAGCATTCAATGTGCAAAACAGAGGCCCTCAATAAAACATGGAACTGACTGTGGATAAGGTGATCAGAACTGCCTGCAAAACAGCATTTTATCTGGTGATTCTCCTGGTCATAGGACCATCCAAGAATGTCCTCATTCTTGGATAAGAGTGTCCCAAGGTTTGGCTCCAGGTCTGTTCTTTTTTTCCATCTCCTTTTCCAGGGCTGGTTCATCACCAGAAGTGGATGAAGATGGAGAGAATTTCTGCTTGTGCGAAGAGAAGAGAGAACCAGCAGTCCTATATTTAGTAGGATTTCAAGAACTTCGGGAGAAAATCTTCCCCCATGACTGGCATCTAAATAAGGATGGAGGAAACCTGGGTAATTATCCATTCTGATTCAAGATTCCAGGAAGGGAGGGAGATGAGTTTGCCTGGATTGGAAACCAGTTTGAAAAGGGACTTGGCGATGTCTGCATTCTGTTGACACATTGAGCTGATTCTTATGGCACCTCAGCCAAAATTAAACTGATATCACTGTAGAGGTCAGTCCTAGAGGAAATCAACCCTGACTGCTCTTTAGAAGGCCAGATCCTGAATATGAAACTCAAATACTTTGGCCATCTACTGAGAAGGAATGACTCAATGGAGAAGAGCCTCATGCTGGGAAAGACTGAGGGCAAAAGAAGAAGGGGACGACAGAGAATGAGGTGGCTGGATGGAGTCACTGAAACAGGAATGAGCTTAAATGGATTCTGGGGGATGGTAGAGGAAAGGAAGGCCTGAAGGAACATTGTCCATGGAGTCATGATGGTTCAGAAAGGACTTCGCAACTAACAACAACAACAACAACAACAACTGTAGAGGTCAGTCTTCTTCTTTCTTGCAGACCTACCATCATCTCTATCCAACTCCAACTCCTTCTTCCGGATTGATCTTGCCTGGCAATGGGGAATTTTCATGTAGGCCACATCATGGCTATGTCAGTCTCTGTGAAGCCATTGTATGCATCTTCAGTACCAAGGAGATGTTGGCAGGAGATGAAGGCCTTTCATTTTTCCAAACGTTCACTCAACAAGCTTCTAATTCATGAGCCAGTTCTAAATCGAGGCCAATAAATATTATATAGCACTATATTCAGAGCTAGTATTCAGCTGGTTCTGGCGAACTGGTAGCAGAAATTTTGAGTAGTTTGGAGAACCTGCAAATAGGCTGGCCCAGCTCTTGCTGCCTCCCATCCTCCCAGCTGATCGGTGTGGTTGGTCTATTGCTGCCTCCCATCCTCCCAGGCTGGGTCTTCTTTTGTTGCCCTGCACAGGAGAATGGAGCTGGAAAGCAGGTTAGTAGGTTGGGTGGGGAGGGAATGGGGATTTTGCAGTATCCTTCCCCTGGAGTGGGGAGGGAATGGGGATTTTGCAGTATCCTTCCCCTGGAGTGGGGAGGGAATGGGGATTTTGCAGTATCCTTCCCCTGGAGTGGGGAGGGAATGGGGATTTTGCAGTATCCTTCCCCTGGAGTGGGGAGGGAATGGGGATTTTGCAGTATCCTTCCCCTGGAGTGGGGAGGGAATGGGGATTTTGCAGTATCCTTCCCCTGGAGTGGGGAGGGAATGGGGATTTTGCAGTATCCTTCCCCTGGAGTGGGGAGGGAATGGGGATTTTGCAGTATCCTTCCCCTGGAGTGGGGAGGGAATGGGGATTTTGCAGTATCCTTCCCCTGGAGTGGGGAGGGAATGGGGATTTTGCAGTATCCTTCCCCTGGAGTGGGGAGGGAATGGGGATTTTGCAGTATCCTTCCCCTGGAGTGGGGAGGGAATGGGGATTTTGCAGTATCCTTCCCCTGGAGTGGGGAGGGAATGGGGATTTTGCAGTATCCTTCCCCTGGAGTGGGGAGGGAATGGGGATTTTGCAGTATCCTTCCCCTGGAGTGGGGAGGGAATGGGGATTTTGCAGTAACCCGGCAAACAGCAGCATTTGACAGCTGACAGCCCTTTTTATACTAGAGCCGTCAGATGCTGAACCAATAGAATGGCTGCATTCTCCCGCCAGCTGGCTGCTCACGTCTCAACCAATCAGGGCTGGCAATAATAGTCAATGGCGTCGTAGCCTCGAGGACTTAACAGAAACCGTATTTATCTTGTGTTTAAAAATAAACTTGTAGGCATTGTTCTGGTTTCCTGTTTTGTTCATCATTTCTCTGGCAGTCAGCCACTCAAGGGCAACTTCTGCTTTTGGTAAACAGCAGGGATTCAACTCCCCACAACAACAGAGAGAAAAGGGATACAGGAAATAAGCTTTCCACATTGGTGGGAAAAACTCAATATTGTGCACAATATTCAACTATTGAAACCAAAAACAGCCCCGCTTTTGACCTAAAACTGCTGATCTCTCGAGGGGGCATGTCTAAGGTTTCTGCCATAAATTCTTGGAGAAGATTTGAGGTAGAGGGCTGCCTCTGTCTAAGAGCCTTCTCAAGTACATGGACCCCCAGATGAGCTGCAGGAATTCAAGGAAAGACGATTAGCATCAGAGGTGGCATTCAGCAGGTTCTGACCAGTTCTGGAGAACCGGTAATGGAAATTTTGAGTAGTTTGGAGAACCGGTAAATACCACCTCTGGCTGGCCCTGCCCCCATCTATTCTCTGCCTCCCGAGTCCCAGCTGAACGGGAGGGAATGGGGATTTTGCAGTAACATTCCCCTGGAGTGGGGAGGGAATGGAGATTTTACAGTATCCTTCCCCTGGAGTGGGGAGGGAATGGAGATTTTGCAGTATCCTTCCCCTGGAGTGGGGAGGGAATGAGGATTTTGCAGTGTCCTTCCCCTGGAGTGGGGAGGGAATGGAGATTTTACAGTATCCTTCCCCTGGAGTGGGGAGGGAATGAGGATTTTGCAGTGTCCTTCCCCTGGAGTGGGGAGGGAATGGAGATTTTGCAGTATCCTTCCCCTGGAGTGGGGAGGGAATGAGGATTTTGCAGTGTCCTTCCCCTGGAGTGGGGAGGGAATGAGGATTTTACAGTATCCTTCCCCTGGAGTGGGGAGGGAATGGAGATTTTACAGTATCCTTCCCCTGGAGTGGGAAGGAAATGGGGATTTTGCAGTATTCTTCCCCTGACATGCTCACCAAGCCACGCCTACTAAGCTTTGCCATGCCCACCAAACCTTTTGACAAGCAAAGTCCATGGGGAAAGCCGATTCACTTAGTAACCGGATTCCTAACTTATCAACTGCAGTGATTCGCTTGACAACCTTGGCAAGAAAGGTCGTAAAATGGGTAAAACTCATTTAAAAATGTCTCACTTAACAATACAAACTTTGGGCTCCATTGTGTTCATAGGTCAAGGATTACCTACATCCTGGACCGTTGCAAAAATCTGCCTATTCAGGTGATTAAGGTAACACCAAAATTTTCTCTTCTTGTTATACTGAAGCCGGGATGGCAGACCTACGGCGTGCATGCCACGGGTGGCACACAGCACCCTCTCTGTGGGCATGCCAGCTGTCACCCCAGCTCAGTTTCACCGCGCATGCGTGCGCACCTCCTGCTGGCCACCTGGCCATCGGGTCTCTGCCGTGCATGTATGTGGAGGGAGGCGCGGGGATGCATTGGGGACATGGGCATTTACAGGGAGGAATGTGTGCATGCACAAGGAAGCACATGTGGGCCACCCACAGGCATGTGCAGGGGTGGAACACATACATGAGGGGCATGTGCACATTGCATTTTGGGGGTTCAGGCATGCGTGCATGCATTTGCGTGCATGCACACATGCTTTGGGCCCTCGGTCCAGAAAAAGTTAGCCATCACTGCACTAAAGCTATGTCCCAACCAATCAGATAAGGCTTGATCAAAGAAAGAAATACATCATGTTCTGGGAAAAAATCTGCAGAGCTATCGCTGAGCTCTCTCTTGGGTCCAGAATGCGATAGCAAAAATGTAGAAGTGTTTTTCAAATGTAGGTTTTAGCCAGTACGGAGCCAATGCAGATAATAAGAAACCCACTCCCTCCCCCCCCCCAAAAAAATAACCCCAAACCCTCTGGTCTCCATTGATGTTTGCAATTGCTAATCCAATTCTGAGTCATGAGAAAAGATTTCCCCATCCACACAGCCTCAGGATCTTGCCAACAGAAGCATGAATGAAGTTTGTCTGAGAAGAAGTGGCTCTCCCAGGCTCGGAATAGTCTCCAAATTGAATTCAGACTGTAGAAAGTGTAGGAGGTTAGCACTCGCCCTTCTCCTAGAAGAATGAAATATTCTAGGAAATATTAAAAAGGTATTGATATTAAAATATTAAAGAAATATGATATTGTACCTCCCTGGATGAGAAAAGGAGAAACATGCTCTTGAAAAGCAGCCCCCCCTTGCCTTTCTTAATAGCCCCAGAAAGGCTGGGCCAGCTCATCTACAAGACAAAAGACATGGTCCTCAGGACATAATAGGACCCAACTAGCAACAGAAACTCACCACATGTCACTTGGGAAGATTACATCACCCAGCAAGGCTCAACCAAGTTTGGGATTCAAAACACAACCTACAAAGTTGCCTCTGCTTGGCCCCATGGCAGTCTGCTGACCAATCAGAATACAAGCTCAAATTCAAAAGCCCAGAGAGGACATAAAATCCAGGCACTCTCAGCATCTCTTCCCTTTTTCTTCACCCAAGATCTTCAAGGCATCCTGTTCATCAATAAACCTTCTTTCCAAGCAACTTCCATGAATCCAGTGTCTTTTCCCCCACTTGGAACTGAACCCAGAAGGATATTTCTTCCAACAAAAGTTAGCACCCATCCCTCTCCTGGAAGAATGAATTATTTTGAGAAATATTAAAAGGCAGAATATTATATTTCCCTGAAAACATGTTGTTTTAGAGGCAGGAAGCAGACTCACTCTTAATAGCCCTCAGCAGATGCCAGCACTTAAGAGATAAAGAGATAGCTAGCTCTATTCATAAACAAATTCTCTGCAGCATAGTCTGAACAAAGGTAGGGTTAGCCCTCAGCCACAATAGGAATGGCCCAACAAACCCCTTCATTGTATCACCCTCCAAACTTCAACCAAACTTAGCTCAGACAACCTACAGAGCCAGCTATGACCTCACAACAGCCAATGGAATATATGTTCTTGCCAGGGGTGGGTTTCTGCTGGCATTACTGCCGGTTTGGTGCGTGCGTGATTTGGCACACATGCACAGTTGCCTATAAATAGGTCTGCACATACGCAGGACATTTTACAAAGTCAAAAAAAGATGTTGCGATGACCAAGGAACTGGTTCAGGGGCGTGGCCAGCCTGCTGTCCCTACCGGTTTGGAGACCCAGTCACAATTTCCACTACTGGTTCCAGTAAGAACTCACCTCTGGTTCTTGCACAGGAAGAGGAAGTGCAAAGCCCAAGAGAAGGTATAAATACCCCTCACTCCAGTGGTGGGTTTCAAAATTGTTTAGAACCTCTTCTGTAGGTGTGGCCTGCTTTGTGGGAGTGGCTTGCCAGCCATGTGACCGGATGGGAGTGGCTTGCCAGCCATGTGACCATGTGGGCATGGCCAACTTGTAAAATGTGGTGAAACTCACTTAACAACGCTCTTGCTTAGCAACCAAAATGTTGGCTCAGAAACTCTGGTATTTGAAGCACGCAAGTCTTAAAGCTGTCAAGTTACAAGACCCTTGCACCGGGGTGTTCAAACTTAACAGCTTTAAGACTTGTGGACTTCAACTCCCAGAATTCCTCCTCGAGTCATGTTGGTTCAGAAAACTCTGGCATTGAAGTTTGCAAGTCTTAAAGCTGTCAAGTTAAAAGACCCTTGGACCCTTAACCCTTTAGAAAAAAACCCCAGGGGTGTTCAAACTTGACAGCTTTAAGACTTTAAGGTTTAGATAGGACTCTTAGAGGTGGGCGGGGCGATTTGGTGAGCCAGCCAATCAGTGAGCGGTGGGCGGGGCAAGCATGGTGCGGACGGGCGGGGGGAGGGAGCTGGAACCGGTTCTAAACGGCAGTGTAGATTTGTGGAACTTCTTCTATAGAAGAGGTTACAACTGGCAGGAACCCACCCCTGCCTCACTCTCAACTCTATGTGGTGATCTGCAGCAGAACAACTCATGTGGTTCTGCTTCATCATTAAACCATCTTTCCAATCAGCTTCCATGTTTTTCTCCAGTGTCTTTCTCCCAGCTTGGAATTGAACCTGATGGATATTTCTTCCAAAAAGACCTCCCCAGGTTCAACCCATGGAAGAAGGCAATATTCCTCATTAGCAGGGGTGGGTTCCTACCAGTTCGGCTCTGTTCGGCCAAGTAAGTAGTAACTCAGCCTGCCACACCCTCAAACTGATTCTATTGGTGGCGGTGCCGTCTTGATTTTTGGTTCTGTGCATGCACAGACAATCTTCATTGCAAAAATTAATTTTCCACCCTTTTTCTAACATTGTGCGCATTCACAGACCTTTTAAGGTGCAAATGCGCACGGGTGCAGAGCGCATACTTGGCATGCTTGCTTGTTTTGCTCGCACTTGCAAAGCGTTTTGCACACTGAACCAGAAGAAATGCAAGTAGGAGTCCACCTCTTCTCATTGGGACTGCCAATTGTAAACTGGACTTTCCAACAGACTCAGCTCCCATTTTGACAGAACTTCCCTTTTTCCTTGCAGTCACTCCATATCCCGCTTATGAAAACCTGAACAAACTTCCTGAAAAGAAAGATTTCCAGCCTCCAGGTGGAGAGAGTCACACATCGTACCTCAAACAAGCAGCCATTTCTAGGAGGAAGAGCATTAAAGGGTCTCTGTTCATCCAAACGTGTTCCACTGATTTTGTTAGAAATCTAGCAAAAAATAATCATTTTAAATGATCATTGGGTGCATACGCTGGAAAAATATATAATAAAACCCATGGCTTAAATAATGTCTTAAAGTTTATGTAATGAAATTCAATGCTGCAGAGTCACAGATATAGAGTTTACAAGGGTAGAATCATTTCCTCAAAGCTTTTTGTGACTTATTTGGGTGGGCCAGTGGTGGGATTCAAATTTTTTACTACGGCTTCTGTGGGCGTGGCTTGGTGGGCATGGCAGAGGAAGGATACTGCAAAATCCCCATTTCCTCCGGATCAGCTGGGACTCGGGAGGCAGAGAATAGATGGGGGCGGGGCCAGCCAGAGATGGTATTTACCGTTCTCCGAACTACTCAAAATTTCTGCTACCAGTTCTCCAGAACTGGTCCAGACCTTCTGAATACCACCCCTGGGTGGAGCTCAACTCTTGGCATCTTAGTCATTCTCTCCATATCATTTGCATTAACAGAAGTGGTTTGTGATCACTTTCTTCTGACACAGGTTTTTGATTGCCCCAATCTAACCTCCAATTCAGATATAGATAGATGGATGGGTGGGTGGATGGGTGGATGGATGATAGGTAAGTAGGGAGAGAGAGACAGAGGGAGACAGAGAGAGGATAAAGGGGTGATAGGGTAATTACAAGGTAGGTTTTTGAGAGAGAGAGAAAGACACACAGAGAGAGAGAGAGACAGAGAGAGACAGAGAAAGACAGAGAGACACACAGAGAGAGACAGAGGATAAAGGGATTGCAGGGTAATTAAAAGGGAGGTTTTTGAGAGAGAGACAGAGAGAGGAGAAAGGGATTATGGGGTAATTAAAAGGGAGGGTTTTGAGAGACACACAGAGAGAGACAGAGAGACAGAGAGAGGAGAAAGGGATTGCAGGGTAATTAAAACTGAGGTTTTTGAGAGAGAGAGAGAGAGAGAGAGAGAGACAGACAGACAGACAGACAGACAGACTATAGAGCTAGAGATTCCTGAGCTTTGGTTCTGATTCAATTTTCTCTATATTGTAGTCTTTGGACTATAAAAGTTCCAGTCCTTCACCAGGGACTCTTCTAACTTCCCCACTGCTTTTTCCATCTCCTTGGGCATTTTTTCTAATTTCCCTCAGCCTCCCCATGGTACCTGCTGAATGCTGAATCCGATAGGAATAGAGACCCCTGCAGGGCAATGACATTACCCTGGCATCAAAAAGAATGTAGCCTTCAGAAGACATTTCTCTTTTCTCTTGCCCTCCAGCAAGACAGAAAAGGAATAGGAGGGGGGAGGAGGAGGAGGAGGAGGAGGAGGAGGAGGAGGAGGAGGAGGAGGAGGAGGAGGAGGAGGAGGAGGAGGAGGAGGAGGAGGAGAAATGGATTTCTTTTCTAAGTTTCAAGATCATGACTGTTTTTCTGTGTACCCAGCTTGGTTAACTGTTCTGGAGGAGACTGAGGTGTCACATAAAGCAAGATTTTATGCACTATTCTCGGTCTTGTTCCAGTGTCCCCATCGTATTCATCATCACGTTACTTTTTGGTCATAAATATATCTATGGCTCCTTTATGATCAAAGCCATGTCTATGTCAGGGAAGGAGGGAACAAAGGCTTAAATGCATCCAGACATAGGAAAATGTACATGTTAGATGTGGCAAAGAAATAATTCTACTGTTTCCTTTTGTCTCGCTGTAAATCCTACCAGCTTTAATGTCATTCACGTTCAAGTTAACATGTACAAAATTTTGGCGTTCTTTTCATTTAAACAGTGAGACAAAAGTGGGTTTTTTTCAGCTGTGAGAAATGATTTTTTTCTTCAAGCAGGCACAGCGTTGTAGAGAAGAGAGAGCATGACCTCAGACAGAAGAAAAAGTGAAAGACTCAGGCTAAAACAGGAAGCTGGCCAAGATGGCACACGTGAGCTATTGCAAAAGCTCAGCCTCAACATGTTTGGGGAAAGAAAGAAGGAAAGAAAGAAAGAAAGAAAGAAAGAAAGAAAGAAAGAAAGAAAGAAAGAAACCAACCTTTTCTTGAAATGCAACAAGGCTGAGATTTTATAATAACTTCTATCTGCACCAACCTACTGATTTCTTCATTTCTAAACAAGTCATTGCTGAACAAAATTGGCTTACTATTTATTTATTTTCATTACTATTTGTTAAT
The DNA here is from genome assembly GCF_964273705.1 of Natrix helvetica. Taxonomy (NCBI): domain Eukaryota; kingdom Metazoa; phylum Chordata; class Lepidosauria; order Squamata; family Natricidae; genus Natrix; species Natrix helvetica. Next base: position 13,224,508 of record NC_138549.1, on the reverse strand, counting down.
ATACTACTTATTTATTTATTTGGGGCATGATGGCTCATCAATTAAAGAAGCTGAGGTTGGCAGCTGGAAAGCTGGCAGCCCAGGTTCGAAACCCAAGAGCCACACAATGGGATCAGATTCTGTTCCTGTCTCAGCTCCTGCCAACCTAGCAATTTGAAAACATGAACAAGCGAGTAGATAAATAGGTACTACTTTGGTGGGAAGCTAACGGCATTCTATGCATCTTTGGCATATAGCCATACTGGCCACATGACCATGGAAGATATCTGTGGACAACACTGGCTCCCTCAGCCAAGAAACAAAGATGAGCACTGAGACGTAGAGGGAAACCTTACATTCATTCATTCATTCATTCATTCATTCATTCATTCATTCATTCAATTATTGGATTTTTCTTTGAAAACATTTCACTTCTTATGCAAGAAGCTTCTGAATAGATATTCAACCAACCCCCAAAAAGGAAAAGACTCCAGCACCTCTCTACCAACAATCAGCACCCAGATCAGCATAGATTAATTCCAAGGTTAAATTCAGACCAAAAATCAAGTAAGCAAAGTAAGCATCAGTAAACAACCCAACCAAAGAATCTCTAAGATTTCCCCCACCCACAAAGACAGACAAGGCACCAGAATATAAACTGACAGCAAACAGTGCTTCTTACTAGCACTGATGATGTTACATAGTTAGGGCAATGAAACGTTTGCAAGAAAACAAGCAAGGTCAGAGAGCACCAAGGACGCCTCCCTTCCTTCCGTTCAGTTTTGGAAAATTCACCTTTGAGAAAGAAAGAGGGGTGGGGACTATCAGAAAACCCTTTCAGTAATGTTTGCAAAAGGGATGTGGTGGCTCAATGGCTAAGACGCTGAGCTTGTCGATCAGAAAGGTCGGCGGTTTGAATCCCTAGTGCCATGTAACAGAATGTGCTCCCGTGACTTGTCCCAGCTTCTGCCAACCTAGCAGTTCGAAAGCACGTAAAAACGCAAGTAGAAAAATAGGAACCACCTTTGGTGGGAAGGTAACAACATTCCGTGCACCTTCCACGTTTAGTCATGCCGGCCACATGGCCACGGAGGCATCTTCAGACAGCGCTGGCTCTTCGGCTTTGAAGCCGAGATAAGCACCACCCCCTAGAATCAGGAACATATATGCGAGGGGAACCGTTACCTTTACCTAATGTTTGCAAATGTCTTGTTAAGAAATATGGGGAACGATTTGGTTTCACATTGAACCCAGCTTTCCTTAGTTTTTGCAAATGTGCTGAATCTCATATTGTGAAAACAGTACCAATATTATCCAGTTGACACAAGCTTGGAAAGCAGACAGAGTCCGATGGGTGTGGATGAATTGATGCCAATTTGCCGAAGCAGTTTTCTGAATGTCTTCTGACCTGATTAGCATCTCACAATAGGCAGAATTATTCTGCGCAAGGAGGCGTATTGTGACATGTTATTGGGGTTGTTGCTACATCTCTCTCTGAGAAGCTCCTTTAATCTTTGGTCCTGAGAGCGCCCTGCAGCTGACAAGATCAGAGATTTGTCGTATTGTGTTATTATTCTTTAGACAAAGGTCGCTGGGCTTGTCTGCTAACACTTAACAAGTCCACGGATGCAAATTCTTGTATCACTTGCAGGGAAAAAGCTCAGGGGCAGCTTTGCACTTCCCCAGAAATCTTCCAGTTTTATCTGATAGCCTTGGAGTTCCAAACAGGAAAATATTGGGGTGGATAATCAAATCACCATCCCTGGTTAAGCATTTCAGCTGCATGTACAGGTAGTCCTTGACTTACAATCACAGTGGCTAAGACGCTGAGCTTGTCGATCAGAAAGGTCGGCAGTTTGACGGTTTGAATCCCTAGCGCGGCATAATGGAGTGAGCTCCCATTACTTGTCCCAGCTTGTGCCAACCTAGTAGTTCAAAAGTAAAAATGCAAGTAGAAAAATAGGGACCACCTTTGGTGGGAAGTTAACAGCATTCCATGCGCCTTCGGCGTTTAGTCATGCCTGCCACATGACCACGGAGATGTCTTCAGCCAGCGCTGGCTCTTCAGCTTTGAAACAGAGATAAGCACCACCTTCTAGAGCAGTGGTTCTCAACCTTCCCAATGCCGCAACCCTTTAATACAGTTCCTCTTGTTGTGGTGACAACAACCATAGAGGAGTGGTGTCTCGGTTCCTAAGACCATCAAAAATATGTGTTTTCCGATGGTCTTAGGCGACCCCTGTGAAAGGGCCGTTCGACCCCCAAAGGGTCCTGACCCACAGGTTGAGAACCGCTGTTCTAGAGTCAGGAATGACTAGCACATATGTGCAAGGGGAACCTTTACCTTTACCTATCTTTACTAGCTGTAGTCTAGTCTTGAACAGGTGCAGAGGTGGCATTCAGTCAGTTCTCTCCAGTTTGGGCAAACTTGTAGCTGTGGCTGTGGGATGCTCTGGCCTGCTATGTAATGCACAAGCACTGTGCATTTGCAGAAGGCGGTGTGCATGAGCAAACACAGCACATGTGAAGAAGCGTGCACACATGCACGCTCAGATTTGTGAACCGGCAGGGAAGGTAAGTCAAGCTATATACCTCAGGTGTTAAAGGAGGGAAAGGAGATGCTTTTTTTGAAGTCACTGGAGAACTGCAATCCTGTGTATTTTATGGCGGTGTGAAGTGGCTCTTACACCGAGAGCCATCATTTCCCTTTGCAGTTTACCGAGGTTATTATGCAGTAAATCTGTATAAAAGCTGTTCCCATTCAGTTCTAGGTAGTGAATTAAAGTAATTATGTGCTTCCTGTATATATTTATTTTTTTAACATCTTCTAGCATGGAGTAGAGAGTATCCACTCTCTACTGTTCCCAATTCTATCTTGTTTATTAAATGTAGATGTCATTCTGGCACTGGCTGCTTAGAACAGATGGCCTGGAGTTTCTGAATATTTTGCCTTTCAGCTCCCACATTGCCAGGCTGGTGGCTGTGCACTGGGGAAGGGGGTCACAAGGGGGTCACTAAAATATACGGTTGCAGGAACTGGACATGGCTAGTCTAGTGAAGAGAAGGACCAAGGGAGACATGATAGCAGTGTCCCAATATTTGAGGGGCTGCCACAGAGAGGAGGGGGTCAAGCTATTTTCCAAGGCACTCGAAGGCCAATGGATAATGGAGGGAGATTGATCAAGGAGAGATTCAACCTAGAAATAAGGAGACATGTTTTGACCGTGAGAATAATCAACCAATGGAACAGAAGTTGACTTCAGAGGTTGTGGGAGCTTCATCACTGGAGGCTTTCAAGAAGAGATTGGACTGCCATTCGTTGGAAATGGTGTAGGGTCTCCTGCTTAGGCAGGAAGTTGGACTAGATGACCGACAAAGTCTCTTCCAACTCTATTAATCTGTAATCTGTAAAGCTAACGATTCTGATGTATATGTTACTCTCCAAATAGCTGTTTATACATTATTCCCCAAATAGCTGTTCCTTTTTCTTCCTTATGATGATAATCATGAACTGTGTTTATTATCATAAGCAATTCAAAAACTATCATTGTTGAGTTAGGAGAAAGGAGAGATGTAAGATTAATAACAAATAAAAGGAGTAAGGATTATGAACTGAGGTCGACTAGGCTGCTATGACATCAGAAAGAGTGATTGGACCTTTAGTGTCTCAAAAATGAAGAAGAATGGTAAATAATTGACGAGGTTGGGCTCCTTACTGTAGAAAAAATATCCTATTTGCTTTGAATACATATTCATATGGTACATTCAGTGGAAAAAGTGAATGAGATTATTTAATGCAAGTAGGAATAGGGATTTGAAAATGAACATAGCAGAGATCAGGTAGTTGTGTTTGGCAGAGAAAGTGAAATGAACAATTGTAAATTATAGGGAATTGGAATAAGAGTTGGAATATCCGCTATTAGAAAATCAGTAGTTAAGAATTTTAAATACATCTCTTGCAATCTTTAGATGAGACTGATCTACAAAAGAATATTGGACAAATTGCAAAAAGATTGGGAGTCAATTCCATGACGTTGAAAGGCATTGCTCTTGGTTTGATTTGGTTTTAAATTCATCGGTTAACATGCTCTTTAAGAATAATTTAGTTTAACCGGAAGTTAAAGTTCCGGTTTGTTCCCGGTGCCGATGGCAGGCTTTTTTTTAGCCTGTCAGATCAAGAGACAGTTAGAGGTGTTTTTTTACGATCCTTAACACCTCGGACACTCGTAAATTCTTGGAATTTATGAGGGAGAGATTCAGCTGCTGGGTTGAGCCCTTGTGTACCCTCCGGAGTCCGGAGTCTGACGAGGTTTGCCCCCCTTCGCAGTTGTTGTATTCTCCTGCCTTTTTGATAACCTCTGCTAAAAAAGCAGAACCAGTCGCCGGGAACAGCCTTAACATCTTAACATCTTAACATCCCAAGAAGGAAGCAAGACTTTTGCAAGTATTTTAAGTTTTAATTGGGGGAAGAAAAAAAAAAAAAAAAAAAAAAGAAATCTCTTTAAAAAGAACACTACTGCTGAGTTCGAGAGGCGTGGGCTTAGAACAAAGGATTCAAAATGGCGTTGATTTATAGCTGAAAACCTACAGAAAACGAAAGCTAATTATCTGCTGATAGCCGGGGCAATAAAGGCGGAACGGCTGAAACAACCCTAACTATTAACAATCTTTAAGCCAGTTTACATAACCTGAACTACTTAAATGTCAAAGTTTTAATTTCGAGCAACTTAGAAAGAAACATTTGCAAGTATTAATTTACAGCTGAATACCTAAGGAAAACGAAAGTTAATTGAATGGTGACAGCTAGAGGCGGCTGTAAGAATTATTAATTATGGCAACGGAAAAAAAAGCTTCACCAGGTGCCACAATAAATTATCAGGATTTCAAGGACTTTATAAGGGAAGAAAATGCTTTTTTACGCAAAGAAATTAAGGAGGTTAAAGAAATGGTTCAGGATACCATTAAAAAACATGATCAACTTGATAAAAAATTACACACTTTAGCTACAGGTCTGTCAGAAGTTGTTCTTAAGGTGGACAGCAAAGTTAATCATCTGGCTTTGGATTTGGAAACTAAAACGAAGGAAACAGATTTGAAATTTGTT